>NW_006922179.1:1021339-1030512 GCF_000298275.1 Orycteropus afer afer
AGCTCCCTATGTGTATGATTATGTTATATAATTATTTTTGTACATTGTTTGATTCCAATTAGTAATATATTGTTGAAGATTTTTTTCACCTATGTTCATGAGAGATATTGGTCTTTAATTTTCCTTCATAATGATGCTTTACCTGATTTCAGTGTTAGGGTATTGCTGACCTCATAGCATGAATTAGGAAATGTTCCTGAACTTCTATTTTTTGGAAGAAATTTTAGAGAATGTTGTAATTTCTTCTTTAAATGTTTGGTAGAATTCACCAGTGAAACCATCTGGGCTTGGTGATTTCTATTTTGGAAAGGTTATTAGTTGTTGCTTCAATTTGTTTCAAAGTCACAAACCTGTTCAGATTACATATTTGTCCTGTGCGAGTTTTGATTAATTGTGTCATTCAAGGAATTGGTCCATTTCATCTAAGTTATTAAATTTGTGGTTATAGAATTGTTCATAATCTTCCTTTGTTTTTGCTATTGTTAGGTGTCATTGAGTCTGTGCCATCTCAAAGTACTATAGAATTAAACACTGCCCAGTCCTGTGCCATCCTCACAATCTTTGTTATGCTTGAGCCCATTATTGTAGCTACTATGTCAATCCATCTCATTGAGGATCTTTCTCTTTTTTGATAATCCTTTACCAGGAAGCTCTGGTGGCATAGTGCCTAAGGCATTTGATTGCTAACCAGAAGGCTGGTGGTTCAAAACCACTAGCCACTCCTCAGAAGGAAGATTGGGGAATCTACTTCTGTAGAGATACCACCTTGGAAACCCAAGGAGGGGTCGCTATGAGTCAAATCGACTCACTAGCAGTGAGTTTGGTTTTTGTTTTCTATTTTACCAAGCATGATATCCTTGTCCAGGCTCTGATCCCTTCTGACAACACTACCAAAGTACCAAAGTATGTGAGACATGAGACATGAGATGAAGTCTAGTAATTCTGTCTTCCAAGAAGAGTTCTGGCTGCACTTCTTACAAGACAGATTCTGACAGTCCTTGGTATTTTCATTATTCTTTTCAAAAGCCACAATTCAAATGCATCAATTCTTCTGTGGTCTTCCTTATTCATTGTCAATGTTTCACATGAATCTAACTACTGAATATACCATGGCTTAGGTCAGGCACACCTTAGTCTTCAAAGTGACGTCTTTGCTCTTTAACAATTTAAAAAGGTCTTTTGCAACAGATTTGCCCACTATAATAATAGGTTGTCTGATTTCTTGACTGTTGCTCCCATGGGCATCGATTGTGGATCAAAGTAAAAGAAAATCCCTGACAACTATCAGAAATTTGTATCTTCTCACATTTTTTCTTGGTTAGCCTGGTGAGATGTTTATTCATTTTATTAATCTTTTAAAGAACCATCTTTTGGTTTCATTTATTTTCTCTATTAATATTGTTTTCAATTTTATTGCTTTCTCCTCCAATTCTTTTGTTTTCTTCTGCTTACTTATAATTTAATTTTCTCTTTTTCATCAAGCTTCTGAAAGGGAAAGTTTAGATTATTGGTTTTAGACTTTTTTCTTTTCTAAAATATGCATTCAGTGCTATAAATTTCCCTCTAACCACTGCTTTTGCTGCATCCCACAAGTTCTGGTAAATTATAATTTTATTTTCTTTTACTTCAAGATAATTTTTTAATTTTTCTAGAAACTTCTTTGACCAGTGTTACTTAGTATGTTGTTTAGCCTCTAAATATTTGGGGATTTTCTACCTATCTTTCTATTATTGATTTCTAATTTAATTCCATTTCACCTAAGAGTATATACTTCATATGATTTCTTTTATTTTAAATTTCTTAAAGCATGTTTTATAGACCAGGATGTGGTCTATCTTGGTGAATGTTATGTGTGCTTGGGAAGAATGTATATTCTGCTGTTGTCAGATGAAATTTTCTATAAATGTCATTCAGATTCAGTTGACTGATGGTGCTGTTTGGTTCAACTACATCCTTACTGGTTTTCCTATCTGTCAGTTATTGATAGAGAGGTGTCAAAATTTCTAGTTATAACAGTGGATTTCTATTTTTCCTTGCAGTCCGTTTTGCCTCACATAATTTGGTGCTCTATTTTTAAATGTATACACATTCAGGGTTATTATATCTTCTTGGAGAAGTGACGTCTTTATTGTTATATATTATTCTCTTTATTCCTGATAAGTTTCCTTGTTCTAAAATCTGCTTTGTGTGAAATTGGCTACTCTAACCAGATTTTGTTTAGTGTCACATTATTATATCTTTATCCATCTATTTTGTTTCAATCTATTTGTGTCTTTATATTTAAATTGTGTTTCTTGTAGATAACATATAATTTGATCCTTTTATTTTAACCCTCTTAACCATCTCTATTTTTTGTTGGTGTATTTAGATCATTCATATTTTGAGTGATTATGATATGATTTGATTAATAGCTAATACATCTGTAACTGTTGTAACTATTTTCTACTCATAGTCCTTGTTCCTTGGTTTGGTTTTCTGTGGTTTTTGTATTTTCTACTCTTTTTCATTTTTATTTGATTCCATTTTCTCTCCTCATTGGCATTCTAATTAATTATACTTCTTTTAAAAACATTTTTGGTGGTTGTCATAGAATTAATAATACACATTTATGAGTAATCTGAGTCTTTTTTTCAAATAACAATGTATTACTTCACATGTAATGTAGGTATTTTATTACAGAGCATTTCCAATTCTTTCCTCCCATCACTTACAACATCACTGCCATACATTTCACTTATCCATGAGATAAAGTCATCACCATATTATGGCTGTTGTTATTTTGAACAAACTATTATCTGTTAGATGAATTAAGAATTAGATAAATACAATATTTTATTTTACCTTCATTGATTTATTCATGATTACTTTTCCTTTGTTTATGTAGATCTGATTTTCTGACCTATATCATTTTCCTTTCCTCTGAAGACCTTCTCTTAATATTTTACTTACGTCTCTTAATATTTGTCAGGAAAAGTATTTCTCCTTAATTTTTGAAGGAACATTTTATTGATACAGAATTCTAGGGTGCTTTTTTTTTTTCTTTTTTCCCCCCTTTTCAGTATTTGAAATGTTTCCCTCATCCCTTTTTTGCATAGTTTCTGAAGAGAAATCTGATGCAATTCTTGGCCTTGTTCCTCTGTAGACTAATGTGATGTTTTTCTTCTGGCTTCTTTCAAGAATTTGTTTTTCTTCAATTTTCTGTGGCTTGAATATGACATTATTAGATGTGGACTTTTTAGTATTTATCCTATTTTAGTATTCTCTAAATTTCCTGAATTTGCCCATCACTGATTTTGGAAAATTCTCAGTCATTCCTACTTCAAATATTTCTTCTGTTCCTTGCTTTTTTTCTTCTCCTTCTGATATTCTTATTATTCATGTTTTACATTTTATAATTGTTTCATAGTTCTTGGATATTTTGTTTTGTTTTTCCAATCCTTGTTTTCTTGTTTTACCATTTGGGAAGTTTCTATTCCCATGTCTTCAAGGTTACTGCTTCTTTCCTCAGCTGCATTTGATCTATGTATCCATCAAAGACATTCTTCATTTCTGTTACAGTATTTTTTATTTCTAGCACTTTCTCTTATTTCTTTCTTAGTTTCCATGTCTCTTCTTACATTTACCATCTGTTCTTGAGTATTTTTACTTTTATTATTAAAGTCCTCAGCTTGTTAATAATAGTTATTTTCAATTCCTAGTCTAATAATTCCAAAATCTCTATCTATCTGAGTCTGGTATAATGCTTTCGCTTTCTTTTCAGGCTGTTTTTTGCTTTTGTACAAGTCTTACAAATTTTTGTTTAAAATTGGTCCTAATATGTCAGGTAAAATAGCTGAAATAAATATGCCTTTGGTATGAAGTTTTCTGGTCATCTCTTCACTGTTTGTTGTAACTGTAGGTGTCAGAAGCTAAAATTCCCTTTGCTGTCTTTGTTTTTGTCCTTTTGTTTTCTTTACATTTCCCTAGATAATCCTTAAGTGAGGTCTAAACCTTGTGTTTCTCTTTATAATCTCCTATTATTATTCAGGAGCCTGATTGCCACGATGGTATGAGATAGTAATGACAGTGGAAACATGCTGTTGTCCAAGTGTTTATATATATGTGTATATATATATATACATTTTTTTTTTCCTTTTCTCTTGTTAAGTGAGACAAAAATTCTAGAAGGTGCTACATTTGTGTTTTTCACTTCCTCCATGTTGAAGATTAGAAGAATCTGGAGTTGAATATTTCCCTTTCTTCATATGGAAGGCTAGAAGTAGCTGAAAATAGATTTTACTTTTTTTTTTTTTTTGTATGTCTAAAAGTTCTTTCATTGTACCTCTATTCTGAAAAGATGACTTTATAGAGTACAGAATTACATTCACTTTTGTTTTTCTCATATCTGAAAGACAAAATTCCCCAGTCTTCTGATTTCTGTTGCCACTGTTGATTGGCCTCCTTTTCTCTAATTGTATTCCATTTAAGGAAATCTTGATTTTCCATCTGGGTCTATTTAAGATGTTCTCTTTAACATTATTGTTCTTAAGTGTCAAGGTCTTAAGTTCCAGGTGTTTCATGGAACTTATATGCCAGCAAGGAAAGATAGACAATAAATAATTATATATTAGTAGATAATTTAGTGCTATGGAGGAAAGGAAAAGATAAACAAATAAAACACTAGAATAAAGGGAGTGAGGATGCTGGCAAAGAGTGAGGTGGACTTAAAAGCTTGTGAGCAGCCATCTGAAATGCAACTATTGGTGTTTTCTCATCCAGTGCAAAGAAGAGTGAAGAAAATCAAAGACACATGCAAACAGTCCAAAGACAAATGGCCCAAGAGAACCTCAGCCTATATGACCCTGATACCAGAAAAACTATATGGTGCCTGGTTACCAATGCCAACTGCTCATAAAGAGATCAAGATTGGAGATCCTGGATAGAGTAGGAGAAAAATATGGAACAAAACTCAAAATCATAAAAAAGACAAAGCTTATTGGTCAGATAAAAACTGATGGAACCCTCATGACTACGGCCCCAAGTCACCCTTTGGACCTAGAATTGAACTCACTCTCATAGCTTAACTCTCAGCCAAACAATAGACCAGAAGATGCACTCTTTAGAACAATCAATCGAGGGAGGTCAGAAGGGATGCATTTTCACAGGGAGAAAGTAGGAAGTCAGGAATGCAAAGTCAAGAAAAACACAGGGAAAAGGTAAACACATGGAGAAAGTAGGAAGAGAACTATTAAACTGAAGGGGGAAGGAGGAAAAAAACAAGAATGTATTTAAAGTCATGGGACTGGATGAGATCACCAAAGAGTGTGTGAACATATAGAAGAGAAGAAGATGAAGGGCTGAGCTATATTATGTGCAACATGGAGAGAAGAGGATGAATCAACAGAGCAGCCTAAGAAAGAGAAGATGGTAAGGACACTAGGAGAGTATGCCAAGTGCAGACAGCATATAAAAAAAGAGGTAGTGATAAACTTTGTCTAATGTCATTGTTAAGAAAAACATTAATTCATTGCATTTTATGATACAGAGGTCACTGGGTACCTTAGTAAGAGCATTTTGCATGGAGTAGTTGGAGACAAAATCTAACTGAAGTAAGTTTAAGAAATAATCGGATGAAAGAGGGGGAGACAAAGGCCTGGAGAGAACAGAAAGAATATAATTTTGCTGTAAATGGGACAATAAATTAGACTGTCTGGGAAGGAAAATGGAGTCAATAGAAATTATTTTTTGTTGTATTTTAAGATGCGATAAATGACAGTATGACTGTTACATAAAAGAAAGGGAGAAAAAAAAAAAAAAAATGGAGATGTAGGAGTAAGAGAGAAAGAGGAAATTCCCCTGAGCACTGTCTTTGAATAGACAGGGAAGGAAGGGATTTAGTATTTTACTGCAACAAGGGAAGATTGTCTGTAGACAGGAGTTGTTGTTGTTATGTGCCGTCGAGACAAACCCGACTCATAGTGACCCCTCCTTGGGTTTCCGAGGCAGTATCACTACGGAAGTAGGATTGCCCAAACTTCCTTCCGAGGAGTGGCTGGTGGGTTTGAACCACCAGCCCTCTGGTTAGCAGGCAAGTGTCTTAGCCACTATGCTACCAGAGTTGACAGGAGTAGGAGTAGTGCAGCTGTGTAAGGGACTGTGATTGTGAACATACAGAGACAGTCTCTTCTGATTGCAGTATTTTAAATAAATTGGGTTATATAGCCTGAGAAGATGAAACTTAAAGCTAAGAGTGTTTAGGGAATTGAGAGAAAGACTATCTGGAAGTAGCAATGAGGAGCAAGGAGAGCACCCTCTCTACCTCTGATCCCAAAGAGACAAAGGCTATCGAGGAGAGAAAAACAGGAAAAAACCACCATATGAAAAGACTCTGGGGAAGGAATATCATCAGGGTTCTTAAAAGGACAAGATTTTGGAGAGAAGAATTATGGAGATGACGATGATACAGCAGATTTTTTTTTTTTTTAATGTTAGTCATGGGTCATACATTCAAAAAGGTACACAATAGAGATGGGTTAAGAAATGTGGAGAGCGCAGCAGATGTGCAGGGCCTCACAGACGTTATAGTGGGAGTCTGGGGATTCTTGAAATAACTGACGTGAACAGGGATAATGGTAAAATAAGATTAGTTCCGGGACAGTCGTATAATACTTGGGTGGCAAATCTCAGAATGTAGTAGGTTGACAGGTAAGTATTTTGACCTCTCTTTTGATACTTGTCAAGGCCCTCTGTTGGTATAGTGGATAAATCATTTGGCTGCTAATCAGAAGGTCAGCAGTTCAAACTCAACAGCTGCTCCAGGGAAGGAAAATGGGGCAATCTACTTCTGTAAAGATTTACCTCCTCAGAAACCCAGTGGGAGTCACTATGAGTCAGAATCAACTCGATGGCAGTGAGTTTTCACTCCTATAAATGTGATCTAGGGAAGCCAGCTATTACTTGAGTGTGTGAGTGGGGAAAGTGCTCTTGATACGTCCAGATAGAAAAGGTAAAATACCTGAGGAGCTCTTACTTGATTCTTGTTGGGGAGGGTAGAATAACATCGCTCATCGTGGTTTTGTTTCCTCATCTGTTTTAGTGATTTTTTTAATGAGTTCAGGTTACTTGGTTTTCTTTTTTGTGAGGTTTGTTGTAAAGATTTTTTTGAGATCTTCATTTAAAATTCATTCCTCCAGGTGACTTCTGCCAGTTACCTGGGGGCTCTAAGCACCTGGAAGCACCATTTAAAAAAAAAAAAAAAACAATAACATTATATTGTGGTCATCAGGACACAGAAGTATTATGGATTCACACCACAAATCCTTAGGAATATACATCTGTGGTTAGGAATTCTTAGGGAAAATTATTTTCTTCTTTATTGCAAAGCCTGAGAGAGGCAGTGATGTATTTTACTTCCATCCTTTGTTGGGTAGTTTTCCTGTGATCTTCCCCTGCATGTACCCTTCAGGAATTTCTGCTTCATGCACTGGTAAGCAATCCACCCTCTCATGCTGCTACAAGCCCAGGCTCTCTTCCCCACCCCCTGTAGGTGGCCTTCTAAATGCAGCTTCTGAGTCATCTACAAGGATCTGCAGACACCACCTGGGCAAACACTGGCTCCAACACTCGCTTGTCCCTCTGAGTTCTTGCATTGTTTTTCTCGTTGTAGCTTCCAAGGAAATTTTTTACTTCTATTCTACATCAGGTCAACTAAGAATATAATATGATCTTGGGCAATCTACTTCCGTAGTGATACCACCTTGGAAATCCTAGGAGGGGTCGCTATGAGTTGGACCTGACTTGATGGCAGTGAGTTTGTTTGTTTGTTTTATTTATACAGGATAATTTTTCCAGTAACTTCAGGTATACCATGAGATGTTGTTCTGAACATCTAGTTTAGCATGTTGTCAGAAGTATAAATCTTATCTTATTTGTCACAATAAATATTTTAGACATTAAAAAATGGTAATCAAACAATGAAACTCTTATGGACTTACCTCACAGCTTAAGGTAAGAACAATTTGTAAATACATGTGATGTTTTCTGACTCCATTTCTACTCATTTCCTCTTCAGAATTATCTTATCTTGAATGTTTTGTTTTAAATTTTCATGTATGTTTTTCTACTTTTATACTATATGTCTATGCCCATAAACAATATATTAATTTTAAATTTTAAATAAAAATTATATAAATGATATATAATATGATGGGCATCCTTCTATAGCTTTCTTTATTCACTCAATGTTATGTTTTACAATTTGTCTCTAGTTCTTTCATTTTCAGAGGTATGTAGTATTCCACTTTAGATTTATTCCACAGTTTATTTCTCCATTTTCCTATTAATGGTCCTTAAGGCTGTTTTCAATCTCTTGCTATTATAAGCAGTGCTACCACCAAGTTTCTTTTATGCTTTCCTTTGTGAATAGGTTCAAAATATGTACCTAGTAGGTACATGAAAGTGCAATTGTATGTGTACATGCATTTTTATGAAAAAATGCCAACTTCTTTATGACATGATTTCTTTTCCCCAATTTATACTTCCAGAATTTTTCACTAGTTTATTTATTATTCAGGTTTCTTCTTTTGTAAAATATTATTTATTATTTTATCAATTTTCTATGGGGTTGAATATGCATATTTATATTTTGATAAGAATGGTCTAAATTCTTGGAAAAAGATACAGAAATTCACATTCTCATCATACAAATGCTCATGAGCAATACATCATGATATTTTTTCCATGCATTCTCATGAGCCCTAGATATTGTCCCACTATTTAATTCTTCCTAACCTAGTAAGACGTCTATCTTATTGTGAATTATTTTTCATGTTTTTCTATTACTAAAGAGGTGAATTTCTGCACTGTATGATTACTTTTGTGTTCATTGTTGTTGTTGTTGTTATATGCTGTTGAGTGTGCCCCGACTCATAGCAACCCCTCCTTGGGTTTCCGAGGCGGTATCACTACGGAAGTAGATTGCCCAACCTTCCTTCTGAGGAGTGGCTGGTGGGTTTGAACCAGCAAACTTCTGGTTAGCAGTCAAGTGCCTTAGGCACTTTGGTGATTTTTTCCTTCAATGTACAAATTGTTCATATGTAATAGATATCAATTTAACATTACTACCACTCAAAGAGGAGCTCTGGTAGCGTAGTGCCTAAGGCACTTGACTGCTAACCAGAAGGCTGGTGGTTCAA
>NW_006922179.1:1031038-1033934 GCF_000298275.1 Orycteropus afer afer
CTAAACTTTGTAACTTTCAAGTTTTTAAAGAATTGCACAGATACATATATGTGTCTGGATTGGAAAAAAGAATTTATTTGTAGAATTAAGCTAAAAATGAAAAGTATTCTCTCTCATTATTAACCCTTTTACATTTGCAGCCCCAAGTAATTAGCCCTTGCATATTGCTTAAATCCCTTTTGATTTGAATATCAAAAAAAAAAGGATGAATGTGTTGGTACATACAGCTATGGCATAGTCAATATTGTGCAGTGTATTTTCCTCTTGCTGATCAGAGATTAAAGCTCATTTCTAGAGGTTAATTATAAATTTTACACCTATAGTTAAAGTGTCAAAATCTGCCTTTTTCAGTCTTGAAGCAAACGAGTCTTTTCCTCAAGAGTATATTGGTCAGCTTTGTCCCTACAAAGTCTACTGGGGAAGCGAAGCCAAAAATAAATGATTAAAAATAAACTTTATGGTTTTGTATCCTAATGTTTCATATTATGGTTTTCAAACTACTTTGTTATATCACAAAAATATTTTATTACTGTGGAGGAATGTGTGGGTTCCTAGAGAAAATATATAAAGAATTTAAAATCAATAAAATGTCCAATTTTCTCATTTCTTTCTATTTATGGTAATCTGGTGAACTACAATGAAACAAATAACAATTAACATGTATTTCTTGATATAAAAACTTCAGAGGAAGAAAATTTATGAATGAACAAGTGAATATATTTAAGAAAATTACTTTTTAAAAAGTAATGCAAAAAAATACAGAAGATTTTTAAATGTCTGTGAAATGAAAACTAAACAGATTATGAAGAATTGACTTATTAATAGAGAGTCAACTTTCTGTCTTCTTAATACATTTCCAAAGAATCTCTCTGAGCAAAGTACATTTAAAATCATATAGAAAATTTATACCTAATATATCTTGATGCCCATTGCCATAAAGACAATTCTGAGTCATATTGACCCTATAGGGAGCTCTGGTGATGTAGTGCCTGAGACATTTGACTGTTAACCAGAAGGCTGCTGGTTCAAACCCACCAGCCACTCCTCGAAAGAGAAATTAATTGGGCAATCTAGTAGTGATACCACCTTGGAAACAGAAGGAGGGGTCGCTGTGAGTCGGATTCCACTCGATGACAGTAAGGTTTTTTCCTCTTTGTTTTTTAGGACAGAGTAGAACTTCCTTGTACTGTTTCCAAGGCTGTAAATCTTTATGGAAGCAGACAGCCTCATCTTTTGGCTGCGGAGTGCTGGTGGGTTTGAACTGCTGACCTTTTGATTACCAGTGGAATGCTTTAACCACTGTACCATCAGAGCATCTTATGTCTCAATAGATGGTACTTTTTCTTAAAATGTATTGCTACCTAAAATACATTAATCTTCAGAAAATAAAATCGTAGGATATCATATTTCATGCTTATTTCATTTTTTGTTGCCTATTCTTTCATTTGAATCATTGGAAAATATGCTTTACTAGGTAGACATTATGAGATGTAACTTTATATTTACAAAGATAAAAGCTGTAAGAATTTACATAATTTCTATTAGGGGCATTGTAAGTATTTGTTTTATATTTTGAAGACAGTTACTAATTTACATTTTTATGAGTAACAATGATATATGTTATATTGTTGTTGTTAGGTGCAGATTGGTTCTGATTCATAGCAACCCGATGTACAGCAGAACGAAACAGTGCCTGGTCCTGCACCATCCTCACAATCGTTCCTATATTTTACCCAATTTCTACAGCTGTTATTGAGAATCATCCTCTTTTTCACTGACCATCTATTTATCAAGTGTGAGTCCTTCTCCCGGAACTGATCTTTTCTGGAAACATGTCCAAAGTACATAACACTAAGTTTCACCATCTTTGTTTTTAAGGAGCATTCTGGCTGTACTTTTTCCAAGACAGATTTGCTTGTTCTTCTGGCAGTCCACGGTATATTAAGTATTCTTCACCAACACTACAATTGCTACAAAAACACTTACTAACTCACTTGAAATGGATCTTTTTAAAAATAAAATGAAAAATACGTACATCAAAAATACTTGAAAATTTTTTTTAAGTAGAAGTGTTATGAAACAAATCTGTTATATCAGGTATTAACATTTATTATTTAATTTTTATAAAACTATTAAAATCTAATATTTGTTAAAATACTGGAATCTTATTAGATTTCATCTTGAAAATGTTGTTATTGTTGTTGTTGTTGTAGTTGGGTGCCCTTGAGTTGACTCCAACTTATAGTGACCCTATGTACAACAGAACCAAAAATTTGCCCTTCCTGAAACATCCTCACAATCTTCACTATACCTGAGCCCATTGTTGCAGCCACTGTGTCAGTCCATCTTGTTGAAGGCCTTCCCCTTTATCATGACCCTCCACTTTACCAAGAATGATATCCTTCTCCAGGGAGTGATCCCTTCTGACAACATAACCAAAGTAGGTGACATGGAGTGCAGCCATTCTGGCTTCCAAGGAGCTTTCTGGCTGCACTTCTCCCAGGACATATCTGTTAGCTCTTCCGGCAGCCCATGGGACTTTCAGTATTCTTTACCAGCATCACAACTCAAAAACATCAACTCTTCTTTGGTCTTCCTTATTCATTATAGAGCTTTCACATGCATGTGAGGTGACTGGAATCACAATAGCTTGGGTTGGGTGTACCTTAGTCTTCAAAGAGATTGCAGCAGATTTTCCCAGTGCAATATGTAGTCTGATTTCTTGACTGCTGCTTCCATTTGTGTTGAATGTGGAACCAAGTAATGTGAAATCTTTGACAACATCAGTATTTTCTCCATCTATCATGATGCTGTTTATTGGTCCAGTTGTGAGGATTTTTGTTTTCGTTATGTTGAGGTGTAATCCATACAGCAGATTTTCTCAGTAAGTGCTTAA
>NW_006922179.1:1034054-1066793 GCF_000298275.1 Orycteropus afer afer
CAGGTAAAAATTCTGAGATGTAAAATTGAAATTTATAGATTTTCCTTCATGAAAAACTCACTAATTTGGCCTTTTTTTTCTTTTCTTTTCTTTTTTTCTGCATTTTCAGAGCCCAGTAAGAACTATGTCAAGAACTGACTCCAAGCCACAACCTTGCACTTGGGACTACATTGTAGACAGTATCTGTGGATTTCTCCTCTTCTAATCCAGTACTGTATTCATGGAATATTGAAGTAGATGTGTTTGAAAATCTCCAGCACACCTCCTCACCACTGTCTCTGTTTCCACTGCTCACTACCAAGAGCTTGGTCTCTCACTGTGTCAAGGTTTCTAGAATTGTCTCTCATGGTTCAGAAAACCTTGGGAGCTCACTAAGGAACCCTGGTGGTACAGTGGTTAGGCTGTCAGTTGCCAACAAAAAGGTCATCAGTTAGAATGCGCCAGTATGGAATGGAAGAACTATGTGACGGTCTCCTTTGGTAAAAATTACAGCCCTGGGAACCCTGTGGGGACTGTTCTATTCTTTCCTATAGGGTTGCTATGCTTCAAAATTAACTTGACAGTAAGTGAGTGTGGGGAGAGTAACCCATCAAAGGCATAGAGCTATGCCGAGAAGCTGGACAGTCCCAGCAGAGAAGTCTGATGTGCAGACTGCAAGACTATCAACATTCTGTGACTCACTATGTATTTTCAGAGAGAAAAATATCCCCTCTCTCAGGCAGATGTATGTTATACCAAAGATCCCAAAGTAGTTCTTCCCTGAACACAATGACTAATGCACATGTGTGTGCATGTGTGTGAAACATTCCTTTCAACCACAAGACAAATCTAAATAGCAAAGATAATGTTCTCACTAACAACTGAGACATTGTGTGTTATTGAGCAGTGTTTGTGTGCTTTCTATTATCTATTAAAACAAGTTATTTTCCAGGTTCCTTGCCAAATAATGCCTTGGCACAGTCACCTCAGCATTCCCCCAAACATGTGCATAAGTATTTCTGAATGACCAGAGCTCTGATTCAATTTACATTGAGGCAGTTTCTACAAAGAAGAGTTTGTGGAGTTTGTGAATCAACCTATTAAGTATCATTGCCAATCAATTGCTTAACTACTCCTTCACAATAAAATATATTATTGTGACCCTTAGGATTTTCCAATGAAACACCTTTTTTTTTTTTTTTAAACATGTGACTATTTTTCAAGATATCCAATATCCCATTATATGGAACAGAAAGCCTACCAAAGTGTGGTGGGATGGGGAACTTGTGGGAGAGAAGGCATTATGAGATCTCATAATAACAAAGGCCAAGGTCTGAAAGTATTGTTCAAATGAGAGTTTGAGATACTGGAAAATAAGAGGGCTTGTCTGTGTAAACAAAGCACTATATAAACTGGTTTAAGAATAGAGGTTCTACAGTTAGTCTCTAGAACTGAGTTGAAATACTAGCTCTATCATTTACTGAGATGAAAATCCAATTCTATGATTTACTTGTTCTGGAAACTTTTAGCAAGTTACTTAGTCTTTCATTTCTTATTGTAAAACAGTGATAATATTAGGTCCTTCTTCATAAATCTGCTATGAAGATTAAATTCCTTAATTTGGAAAAGGTGCTGGGGTAAGAATTAAAAACACATCACATGGATGATATAGGAAACTACCACTTTTATTCCAAATTGGCTTGGGACTGTTCAGCAGAGCAGTAGCTGAAATTAGAGATGGGATCTGCCACAGTCAGTCTTGCTTTTTTTTCCTTCCTTAAGGAAGGAATAAAAGCATGCCAATTTTAAGAGATAAATGTCCTTTTTAGTTGATTCCCTTTTTATAAATATCCTTAGTGTGCTCTGACTTTTTTTTTCCCAACAAACTTTCTCTTCATCTAATAAACATTTTTTCATAAATATTCACATATAGAGAACATATTAAGATTTTAGAGGTTATTAAAAAAAATCACAGTTAAACCATAGATTTTTATATTTCAAAGATAAATTGATTTGATTTAATGTGAACAGAAATTATCTTTTTGAAAATATGGTATTTTGAGATTTTCACTAAGCATTGAAATTTTTAATAAAAACTTTAGGCTACCAAAGATGTGGGGGATAGTTCAATGTCAGGAAGGGTGTCTTTTTTATTTTTTTTGGTTTTCTTGATGTATATGCTAAACCTACTGCATATTTGTTGATTTGTTACCAATAGAGATGAGTTTATCTTAAAAATATTCTATTTTACTTGTTCATTGGTCCCCACTACCCTTTAAAACTACTTATAAGGATGGCTTGGCTCCAAACCTTCTCATCTAATTTCACAAGGAGAAAGATAATCACCATCAACATCATCAGCCCAAGCCTGCTTCCTGTGAGATGAAGGTCAGACATATTTCCAATCACCAACTTTTTGCCAATTCTACCACAAGCTGTCCCTCCCATGGGCACTCTACTCCTCTTCTGGGTGCAATAATTCACTGTAATATCCACTTGGAACTCACAGACACTCACAGTTATGAGGGTTATTAGGGAAGAAATAGGTTACAATCCAGAATCAGGATCAACTTGTAGGTAACAGGAACAACTCAGGATAGTTCTTCAATCAAGACAGCTTCTTCTCAGCCATACTGTGGTGCAGTAAATTACTTGATATGGCTTTTCTAACCAGCCTTTAGGGAGCTGTGGTAGCATAGTGCCTAAGGCACTTGACTGCTAACCAGAAATCTGGCAGTTCAAACTCACCAGCCACTCCTCAGAAGGAAGGTTGGGCAACCTATTTCCATAGTGATACCACCTCAGAAACCCAAGGAGGGGCTGCTATGAGTCGGGTCCAACTTGACGGCACATAACAACAACACCAGTCTTTGTGACTCCAACCAGATTACTAGGTGGGGCCATGCAAATAAGGTGTATGGAACTCTAATGTTGGGATTGGTTAGTTTTGTCAGGCTTAAAATGAGCCCTCCTAGAGGCAAAAGAGGAGCTCTCACTACCATCAAGAGAGAACGGCCGGAGGTAGAGTGGAGTGGAAGGTATTCTTGGACCTAAGATCCCTGCACTGGACCTCCTTGGCAGAGATACCCAGCTGAGAGATCCAGGCTGAAAGATGGTGGCAGTGGAACCAATAGCCACAAGACAGAGCAGTAGTCTTTCTGCTGTATGGAGTGAGAAAGCTGAGTGTCCTTGGGTGAGAATAGGGTTCCTTTAGGTGTACCTATTGGCAGCACTAAAAGAGCTTTATAACACTTGTCCAAGCAGGGCAGTGGCAAAACCAAGAGGCCAACTGCCAGAGAGGCATGCCTAAGGACATGGCAGAGGGGAGAAAGTTCTGATTGAAAAATTGTATCTCGAGCACACTCCTGAAACTGAATTATAGCCTGTTACTTCTCTAATATATCCCATAACCAGGAATATTTTCTGTGAGTCCTATGTGTCCACTGCAAGAAATTATCAAACCCAGCAGAGAAATAGTGAGTGCCAAAAAGGCTGGAGGTAGGAGGCATGTGTGGCCTCATAGGAGTAAGCCTTGGGCTGTTGATGATGACTCTTATAAGTTTGTGAGGTTAGATGAAGTCAGAAGATGCTGCCCCTATGCCCTTTTTCCACATAGCTATGGGTAGGCCTCTCTCTCGACCCTCACACTCATCCCTTGGCCCTTGCCCCTCAGCTTAAAGCCCTCATTCAATGCCTCTTGGCCTTTGGTTCTCAGCTTTTGGCTCTTGGCCAAAAGTGTTCTCGCACTGGCCTCTGCCTTGCTTAGGCAAGTGTTACAAGCTCTTTAGTGCCACTGATCAGTGCCCAGAGGATCCTCATTCTGCCAGGAAGTCTCCTGCCCAAAAGCACCCAGGTATCTCCTCCCATGGGTCAGCAAGCCTAGCCTGCCAGCTCCTTGCTTCTTCAATCTCAGGTTGCCTTCAGTGTGATTTTTCTCTTTGTCTTCTGAGTCTTTGTCAGTATAGGGATGCTTGGACCCAGACGATGCACTCTGCTCCCAGTTCTTCTTGATGTTAGTGAGGTCTTCCTTCTATTTCTGTGTTGGGCTCTAAGTCTAGCTGGATGACAAAAGTGACCAATCCCCCTACAAGGGTTCCAGGCACCTTATTTACATTAGCAAAACTATCCAATACCCTTGTTTAACTATGGCACCTTATTTGCATACTCCCACCAATCATTTTGTGGGAGTTACAAGACAATGACTAGAATGGCCCTATGGTAACAATTCACTACACCATACTGCCTGTAAACCTTTATTGTAAAATTTTGCTGAGATGTATGCTAGGACATAAAGAAATAAATATTTTGACCAAAAGGCCAAGTAGAAATTCCATACTCTGTACTTTCAGTTCCTAACCACATGGGGAAATATTTGATTGAATTTCTCACATTTCTTTCTTATGTATAAAATCCCTTGATATTATACCAATTCAAGCATCAGATTTTGGATAATTGACAAATGATAGGAACTGGGAATTGAAGATCTCTTGTGAAATTCTTTGTTTTTCTTACTCAAAGAGGGCCAAACTAAAATAAAAAAGTTTTCTTAATTCAACAATTATACTTCTCTTAGGGCCTATAGGAGAAAATATAAAAAGATTGCTTTGGAATTGCAAAGTGATAGCTGAAACAGAGAAATGATTTTCGTTTTATATCATCAGTCACAAAAATATAAAATGAAAATCATTTCTCTGTTTTAGCTATCACTTTGCAATTCCAAAGCATCCCATTGGTATAAATGGCACATCTACACCATCAGGCAGAATTTTACAACAGAAAAATCAGCCTTTCTGTTCTATTCCTTCTACTGATTCTACAGATGACCTTCAGGAGAACTCTTCTGTTTTGGTCCTCTGGTGCTGCTCTAACAGAAAATACCACAAAGGGGTGGCTCTAACAAACAGAGATTTATTCTCTTACAGTTTAGGAGGCTAGAAGTTTGAGTTCAAAGTGCCAGCTTTAGGGGGTGGGTGAAAGTCTCTCAACCTTAGACTTCCCCTCTGCCTTTTGCTCCTGGCCCACTGAAGCTAGAGGCTTCTCTCAACTCAGGCAGCTGCTAACTGCTGAGACTGACAAACCCAAGGACAACAAATAAAATGACACAATCCTAAGATTACCAAACAACATGGTGGGCCACTAGTTCAAGTCCAGACAGTCCCAAGATCAGCAGGAAATATGACAGGCTACTGAATGAAGACTTGGCTACATGTAGGGTCCAAGTGTGCCAAAAAGCTGCAGAGACCTTTCTCAGTGCTTCTTCTTATATACTGGAAGCAAACCACATCCCTAAGGCAGCTACTCGCTGCTCCAACAGATTCCACCATGGAGCTGATTACTAGTCTCATCATGGGGAATAACTTCATCCAGCTGCCCATCTACCCAAAACCAGGCCCAGCCACACTGACACACAACTTAATCACCACAACTTTTAACTATTGAATCTTAAACCATTTGGTATCTCTTTCTAAATGATAGAAGTAGAACTTCGTTGGAAGCTAAGTAGAGATTAATGAAACTTCAGTATTAAAGTGCTTCACACCTAAAAATAAAAGGCTTCCTATGACATAGTGGCTAAGACACTTGCCTGCTAACCAGATGGCTGGCGGTTCAAACCCACCAACCACTCCTCGGAAGGAAGGTTGGGCAATCCTACTTCCGTAGTGATACTGCCTCGGAAACCCAAGGAGGGGTCGCTATGAGTCGGGCCGACTCGACGGCACATAACAACAACAACAACATGACAGCAAACAATTATCTTGTTCAAATTAAGGCACCTATCCTTTGAAAGCCTTTACATATATCAATTGATCAGTTGGCATCTAAAATGAAGAGACTAACTGAAGATGAAAAGTTTTTATTTTTTAATTTCCTTGATGGTAAAGAAAGAAATGAAAAGTTTAAGTCCTTCTTGTGCATAGCCATTTATCTCAGTATAAACTAAATGATTCCTATTGGATGTAAATGAAAGAGTAAGATTTTTATCACAACTGTTTTAAAACAGGGTTTTTTTGTTTTTGTTTTGTTGTTAGAGAAAGCAGCAAGCAAATCTTAAAGCCCTGCCTTTTGTGAAGGAATGTGATGTTGCTTATGGGCGTTTTAGTGAGCAGTTTCTCTCTTAGTCCTAAACTGAGGTCATAATTTGTTTTTAATTTGAGCTGGAAAGAAGATAACAAATATTGCCTAAGGCTTAATGGGCTGCCTTTCATATCTGAATTAGATTAGATAGCCAGAAACGATTGATAATTCTTTATTATTTTGTTTCTAAACCCTAAAAATCAAAGCAATGCATACAGGCAAAATACATTTTAAAAGTTAACATTGTACCACAAGGGCTGCATATATCTTTTTTTATGTTAGTCAACTTATGTGAGTAATACACAGACATTTCTCTTGCTTATTAAATTCCAATTATTAAAAATTACCTACCCTTTTTGCTGTCAGAGGTTCTCATTTTTACTGCAGGTTGAGTTAGCAGTACAAACTGTTAGTGTTATTAGAAGGAAAAAAGTTTTTTTTTTTTTTTTCTTTTCATTGGAAAAATTCATGTTAATTATTCCTCTGCACCTGCCTTATGTGGCTGAAGTAATTCAATTGTCATATTGTTGTAGATTGTAGCTTTGTGTAATGTATCACCCCCTGCTGTTCCATTAAAAAAAAAAAATTCTATACTCTTCCATTATTCAGCAAGGCCTAATGATTATTCCAGGATTTGTATATGCTGCACTGTTATTTTGATTTTAATTGACTTCACTTTTTTAATTAAGCACATTGGTTTCAACACTGTTGTTGACAATCTTGGTTTCATCATTACCACTATTTGCTTCCATTTATATTCCATATCTATAGATATTTTATTTAGATTCACTTTAAATGATAAATGCATATATTGAAGTGTATCATCAACTCTAACATCCAGTCATGTCACATATTATTTATTCCTAATAGTGGGCAAAACATTTTAAAGAGCCAAGAACTCTGTTTAAGAGTAGTTTTTAAAATTAAATGATTAAGTATTTAGTTTGAAAATGAAAAGATTAGATTGTTTTTGAGTATGTAACAAGATTTCAATGGAAAAAAAAATGTGTTTTACCCCATCATCTAGATGCAGTGATGTAACAAGTAAACATGGTAAAATAATGTTACTGTCGATGTTTAGGAAGCCATGAAATTATGGTTTTTATACATTTGAAAAATTAGCCATTTAAAACAATTTTGGGAGTTTTTTTTTTCTCTAAATTATTTAAACATTTATATATGCTTTATTAAAAATAAATTCTTAAAATATTTATCATAGATACTCTGCCCTTTTAAGCATAGCTCAGTATCATAAGAGAAAAAAAAAATACAATATCCTGGTGAAACCCATGGAATTGCCTCCCTTTAAATGATATCGTGGTCATTTATCTCAGCACAAGATAGTGAAAGATGGGCCATAGACAAAATAATTCAAGCTTTATTTCGCTGAGAAGCTAGACAAATTCAAGCTTTATTTAGCTGAGAAGCTAGACAATATGCTAAACTGAAAGGGGGAACTGGAACTAGAACGAAATCATAGTAGATCGTAAGGTGACTAATTGTTTAGATGTTTTGAAAACCTAATAATGTTTCATATGTGTCACATTTCTCTGAACATAAATTTGACAATTACAACTTGTAAAACCCTATAAATGATAGACAAATCTTATAGTGGGAGCTGACTTATTTCTCCTTTGCCATTTTTGTTTTGATAATGGATATGAATAAATAAATGAATGGGAGGGTGAATGACTAGGTCACATGGGACTTGACTGCCATTTGCTCATTTGTGGGATGGAGGACAAAGATTTCAAAGTAGGCCCTTCTGCCCTTGTTTGGTGCAGCATCATTGTGGCAGCCCTGTTTGCTGATGAGGCTTCTGCCCGGGATTTATGTTCAACTTCTCCTTATGCCTTGGTGTGCCTGACCCAGCTCAATTAGCATAACTTCCATTCCAGTGACAATATGAATAAAAGATGACTGGTGTGACCTCAGAAAGGGCCAAAATAGCATTGATGTAATGAGCCCAATACCCACTGTTTTATGCATTGCTATACAACAGCAATCTTAATAAAAGGTTAAACAGTATTATAGTGTTAGTTTCTCTGGAGCTTCTCTGACTCCTTGACTTCACTATTTTATTCACTGTTGCTCCTTTGAGGCTCTCCAGTAATCATTTTTTTTTTTTTTTGTCATTTTGACAATCATTTATTACAATAAGCATAAAACAAACAAGACAAAAGAGGAAAGTTTTGTTTTCAGTGTCTTCCTAATTTCAGAAAATAACTTTCCTCTGTCCTGCACTGGTTTCTGTTCAATGGCAACCATCCTTGTTCAAAGACTGGAGAAATGACTGCATCTCTGACTTTTCATCTTCAGAATTCTGCATTGCCAGCTTCTCTTCTTGGCTTTCCACATTTTTCTGATTGTGAAAATCTAAAATCCAATCTTCTTATTAGCAGCTCTCAATACCAGCCTTGCATTATATTTCTTCCTTTTCACCTTGAAATATTTTAAAGGTGTGTACAGTGTGGAATTCTTAGATGTAGATGCTCTGATTATCTTCCTGAAATCAGAAAAGCCCAGTGAAAACAATTACCAATAAGTATAAGGATAGATCAAGGAATCCTCTTCTTATAGAACTTCTGGTCCAGAAGCAGCACTCAGTTAACACTCTCATCTCCATTCTCCTTAGTTGTATAAACAGACAGGAAGGAAAAAAATTATGAGAACATAGCAGGCACATGTCTCAAGGAATATCACACCTTGCCAACCGTCTCATTTATGGTATTTTTCTTCAGGAACAAAACTACAACTTAGAGTAATAGTCACCCTTTTTAACAACAAAGAAAATAGTGTACTTTTGTACTTCTTTTAGATGACAAATCACAAGTGCTCTTGTAATCTTATTCTTTCCTTTATTGCAAGGTCTGTTACTTAGATGATCTGGAAATATGACAGTATGTTAACACCTAACACTCTGTGCATCTTTGGGCCTTATAGGTAGATTAAAAATAGTTTTAAAACAAGCAATTTCTGAAATATTATCACTTCAAGCCTCAGATTAGCTGCTTGACACATTGCTTGTGTCATTCTGACTTTTGAAAGGGTGATGGTGGGGCAATAAACAGAATACAGATTTTTCAGAGATCTTGCATATAGCCTTGATCATATCATGCTTTGTTGAATCATTGCATATCTAACATAACAGAAAGTGATCTGATCTGATTTGACATATTATGTAAGTAGGCACTATTGTCAAAGATGTGAAATGGTAGTTTTGGTATATCAAGATGTAAAGCTTCATGGGGGCTTTGTCTTGCAAGAAAGCAATTCACTCACATATGTTTTCTAAGATATTTGGGAAATGTGAAGATTACCTAGTATCTACTGAAGACTCATGGGGGACTGATTTTTTTTTTTTTTTTTTTCTCAACCAAGGAAATTCTAACAATCCTATTTCATGTCTCTTCCTTTCATCTAACAGTGACTGCAACAAAAATTTAGTTCCTTGTATGAGAAAAAAAAAATGTTATGGATCAAATTGTGTCCCACCAAAATATGTATAGGAATCCTAACCCCTATATCTGCCAATGTAATCCTATTTACAAATAGGGCTTCTTTTGTCACGTTAATTAAATCATACCCAAGTAGGGTGTGTTCTAAAACTAATCACTGAGTAATAGAAAGAACAGAATAGACAGACATGGGGGAAGACAGACACCAAGGATGCCTAAGAACACCAGGGATCACTGGTAGACAACAGAAATGAAGAGAGAGTCTCACAAAAGGGTTTAAACAACTGAAATCATGATTTAAACATAATCCTTCAGGACTGTGAGAAAATAAATTTCTTTAGAACATGCACTTGTACTATTTTTATTAGAGCAATAGTAGGAAACTAAGACATAAAAATATTGAGATTCACCTAGTAGTAGTTAAGGTGGCATTTAGTGTTAATAAAAAGCAGTAGAAAAGAGTCAGATTTCTCCAATACAGTGTGATGTGGGTCATTATACTCCTTAGAGGGGGATATTTGATGAGGTCTAAGAAGATATGAGCACAGCCCTCCGAAGCTCAACTTTGACATTGCCAGGAAAGAAAAAAAAGTCATTGGCTTCTCAAAAAATTGAAGCAGATGTCAGATGCAAGCAGCTGTGGCCTGGGAAATTCAACAAAATTCCAATATTCAAATTGCTTCTCCGGATAAAAACTGCTTGATAGCACAGTTTCAGATTTTATCTGGACTGCCAGTGAACCATCTGCGTAAAATGAAAGTAATCTGCTGACACTGTCAATACAGGTAGGCATCAGCGTCATTTGGTCGGAAAAAGAACACTGCTAAGATGTTTTCTGGTGAGCTTGTCAGGAAAGTGTTATAGTAATTAACCCAGTTGTTAGAATAGTGAACACTAGAATAAAGAGAGATGAAAGAACATTTGTCTGATGGTTTAAGGATTATTAGTGCCACCACCAAAAAACAAAAACAAGCAAAAAAAAAAGGAAAAAAAACAAAAAAAACTTCAAACTAATTTTAGGCTCATGATGAAATATTTTGGGCCTGGATTGAGATTGGGTGAAAGTTTGGGGAAAATAATATTCACAACACCAAGAAAAAGTGGGTGCTCAGATGTTAAACCTGACCTTGTAAAAATAAAAGAAATGTAGAGCAGGCTGACAAGCAAATTGTAGGCAAATTGTGAGCTTTAAAAATTCAGTATCAGAGGCAAAAGAATAATTCTCTGGCAGGTCAGAGAATACACTTTTTTTTATTTTATCCAACCATGTGTTGAATAAAATAAACATATGCTGATGCTGAACGGTTGCTTGCAAATAGGTCAACTTGTGGCGGAAGTCTTTCATAATTCAGGATACATCAGCTTTGGCAGGAGCCGAGAATAAGAACAAGTAATCAAAAGTGACCCAAACAATGACACCAGAGTTTCCAGATGGTATAGGAAAAAGTCCATGATTTATGATTGCCGGTGCAGTAAATAAATCCAAAACAATAGGCATGGATGGGGAAGCAGTCACAGCTGACCAAAAGAGCAGTTGTAATGCAACCCACAGAAAGCTTGGTGCCAGAAGTAATTGACATAGTCGTCAAATCAATTTCCTAGGGTGCAGACACTCAAGCACTCAATCTGATTCTGTATGCTGCACAACGTTTGGATTATCCAGCTGCCTCTAATTCAGATAGCCTTAGCTCAATATGAATCCAATTCGAGGAACTGTCTGGAAGTGAACAGTAATTATTTGAGCTTCTTTTCTGCAGGTTTACTGTTTTACAGACAAATTACTCCTTCTTTTGGAATTGCATACATTCCATATTAATTATTTAACATGTAGCTGACATTGTTTTCTCTTGTATTGCCTAACGCAACCACATCTATGAAATCCACGGTCTTTCTTCCCAGGGTACCAGTGGGATGTTATTTCATAACAGAAAAGGCCCATATACAGGATATCCTTTACTTGGAATCAGTCACTTGACTGCAAATGTGTTATATACCCATGCAGAGGTTTTATTATTTAGTTAGTTTTCTTTCATCCAACTCAATGCACTTACACAAATACGTGATTAAATAATCTTTTGCTACAAATAATTCCATTGGCATTCATTCATTCATTCATCCATCATATGTTTATAGATTGTCTGCAGCACACCAGATAATTGATTACACCCTGGGGTATGGAGATAAGAGACAAAGACTCTAAAGACTAGGCAGTCAAAGAACTCACAGCTTAGTGAAGTGACTAGATACTTAAAGAATTATGTGAGAAGAGTTATAGAGAGACAAGAGGGAGACACAGAGGAAGTCCTTGTCCCAGCTGGGCCTAGGGTCGGGTTAGGAGAGTGGTAGGGGAAGGAATTTGGAGATGCCAACAGTTGAGGTGAGATTTAAAAGAGGAGGACAACATTATCAGGTTGAGAGGGGGTTGTAAGTATTCCAGGTTGAAAAGAATAGCAATAGCAGGCTCAAGAACACACCAAGCATGGCATTTTCAGGTAACCACATGTTCTTTGGGGCAGCTGGATGTAAAGACAGTGGCAAGCGTTTGAGAGAGGAAAAAAAAAACAAAACATCATTATGAATCACAGAACAAAGAGCAAAGATGAGGAGGACACTAACGCCTACAGAGTCTTTCCCACACTGTCTTCCCCTTGATGCTCACAGCACCTTATAAGAACAATATTAACCCCATTTGAAAATGAGTAAGGATCAGAGAGGACTGAAGATTTACCCCAAAATCACAACACTGGGATAAGGTCCAGATCTGTCTGCTTTAGAGACCACATTCTTAACGCAGCATTTCCTGGCTTCTCAGCTCAGAGGTTCCCACAGTATAATGTGTAGTCACTTAACGTTCAAACTTTTAAGAAACAGACAGACAGATGTGATGATGGGCTAAAAATAGTATGTAAGAAGGTGAAGGACAAAGAAAAGACAGAAGCGAAAAATAATTTAAATCAATTTCAAAATGTTGTAATGATAAAACGAGTTGCCCAGTATCCTCTGGGGTATATGGGAAAAAAAAGGAGTTCCCCAAGGACTGCAGCTTCAACAGAATTTCTATTGCTATGAAAGATCTTTGTGGGACCAGATTAGAAAATGATAAATCACATCATTAACAAGCTATTTGTTTGCTATCCGTAGTGAAACTGCCTCGGTAACCCAAGGAGGGGTCGCTATGAGTCGGGTCCGACTCGATGGCACGTAACAACAACAACATCTTTAGAAAGACAGAAGACTAAGAGGTCATCAGAAAGAGATATCAAGGTGATTATGGGCAAAAGCTGGTTGAGCAATATTCAAGAGCAGAGATGGAAACAAAAAATCAGAACATAATAAAGGCTAGTCCTGGTGTAAGAGACAAGAAAATGAGTAACAGGAGTTGGGACTTAGAAAGCAAATGAAAAAAAAAAAAAATAGAAGAATTGGAAAGTAGCATAGCTCACAAAAGTAAAGGATCAGATCAAAACAAGAGGACAAATATTAAGAAACAATCTAGAGTGAATAAGAACTAATTTTTTTTCAAAAAATAAAATGGATTATACATATATATATATATATATATACATATATAATAAAATAATACCATCAACTGAAGAAAAACATAGAAAAAAATATGATTCTATGATCTAATCAACCAGAGTGCATTTTGATATACTTCCTTCCAGTCATTTTTCTCTAGGCATTTTTTATTTGATCACAATGTACATACTTTTACTTTAGTTTTCCTACAAATACTTTAAAGTTATTTGCAATATAATATAGTTAATACTTACAAATATGTCCTTTCAAGCATGATTTAATAGAATTTGAAAATAGCTCACTGTTACTTATCTTTAAAAATAAATGTATTGTTAATTAATGAGTAATTTATGTATGTGTGAGGTTACATTTTTGTTGTATTTTAAGATTTTTATGACCAGAGAAACAACTTTGCCCTCAAAGCTAAGAGGTATTTAAACACAACTAATACAAAAACTTTAATGAATAAATGTAATTAACATGAGCTGTGGCCTATAGATATTGTCTGTTTTGTGTAGGAATTCCAATATTCAAGGGAGTCTATTTCTTCCCACCTTGAATTTGATTAAGATAGTTCAGAGGCAGGGCAGAATACATGGTCTATATCATGCACACACATGATTTATCCTTGGCATCAAGCCAACTGCAAGGTAAAAAGATGTGCCACAGGGGAATTCATAAACCTCACCTTATTAATACAGAAATGTAAGAACACACAAGGCAGGTAGTGTTGAAAGCACTTAATTCACTATTCTGTCTAGTAAAACATCTGGGGTCACCACAGACCCTTGATATAATTCAGTGATTGTCAGCAGTCAAATATGCTGACACTCCAGTTGCACAGGAATTTGTAAATATGTGGTAGATACCCTTGATCAAATTAGCTTTTTTTTAGTTCTATAAGTTTAATTAGGATTATAATAAACCATTAATACAATTATCTAAATATTATCTTGCAGTCTCTCTATCATTTAAATTATTATTTCAAATTTAAATTTCAGTCCAATGTATCAGGCACTTCTTTAGCATAAATAATGTAATTCATCAGAGGGAGAGAATGACAACACTAACATTTTTTAAAATAAGGACGAGATGATCTTCTGAAATTCCCCCAAAGGAGACATCTTATTAGTGAGATAAAAATCCATTCACTGTATTTGCATTGAAATACACTACAAAAAATAAGTTTATTCAAATTATCATGGTATACATTTGGGGAAACAACTACTTGAAAAGAAATGAGGAACTATTTGAACTATTCATGTCACTAGATTCAAGGCTTCACATGAAGCATTTTCATTTGGAAAAAAAAAAATTGGACTGAAACTTAAATTTGGAATAATTAAATGTATCTGCTTCTAAGTAGAATTATATTGCCACAAAGTGGTCACTACATTAACTAATTTAACAAAATGTGTACCTATTACAAGAGGACCATTGAGTAAGCAGAAGTGAAAAAAAAAATGACTACCTCATGGGTAGTCAGTCCCTGGGTGATGCAAACGTAGTGTGCTCAGCTGGTAACAGAAAATGTGGAAATTGGAATCCATTTGGAAATGCCTCAGAAGAAAGGCCTGGCAGTCTACTTCCACAAAACCAGCCACTGAAGACCCTAAGGACAGTTCTACTCTAACACACATGGGATGTCTGTGAATTTGGATTGACTCCATGGTAATTGGTTTGGTTTTTATCCTCATGGAGCTTTGTTATAAAAAAATTTTTAAAAAATCATTATAGGAGTCTAAAAATGATGAAATTTATCATATACTACAAAATTTTATGAGCTATAATACTTGGGACACATATTTATACAACAACTTGGCTGAATTGGTAGTAAAAGAAGGAAGACAACTGATCAATAGAATAATTATGAAAAACAAAAATCCTAACCCTGAAAATAAACTCACTTTTCAAATTACATACATAAATGCCTTGGTTATATTTCTTTCATATTGAAAAGCACTGAAAAATCTTTGAAAAAGGGTACTCTCTTTGGACTTTGGTATTTCCTACAGTATTTGGTAGTTATATTTTGGACCAGTCTTCTCTCTCTATTTCAACATATCAATTCACCCAACAGAACACATTTTTAAACTAATAAACTACATAAGGGAAATATTTGAAAACATGATTTTATTAATTTTAATTCCTACTACCTATTCATCACAAATGAGTGTCTTAAATTCAAAAGCCCCAGGAGTGATAAAACATGTTTGATGTAAATGAGAATAATCTAATAATTAACTCCAGATTTTTTCAGCATTAAATGTTAAAGCAAAATGAATCAATATTAATGATGAAGGAAACCTCAGACCTAATGGCCGTAAAGTATCAAATTTGTTCACTCTTAGTCAAAAAATGAAGTGCTTAGAGTTCCACAATTTATGTTACCAACTATAGTTTCTGGTTGTCAAAGTAATTTATTTTGAAGGAAACGTCTCTAAAAAGTTTTTCATGCATAATGGTAATGGTAGTATTTCTTTCAAATCTTATGTAGAGAAACAATTTTTTTGCAGAGAATTTTCTATCCAATTGACATAAAATTTTACTTATGTAATGTAGATGCATCACCTGTAACCCTCACTATCTGGTTTCATTTTGTGGTTTTTGACAGCAATTGCTCACTCATGGAATCATTTTTAAACATTTTTTATAGACGTAGCCCACTGGGTAAATCCATCTCATTGAGAATCATCCTCTTTTTCACTGACCCTCTACTTTACCAAGCATGATATCCTTCTCCAGGGAATGTTCTCTTCTGACAACGTGACCAAAATGCATGAAATGAAGTCTGGTCCTTCTCTCTTCTAATGAACATTCCAGGTGTACTTCCTCCAAGACAGATTTGTTCATTTTTCTGGTAGTCTGTGGAATCTTCATTATTCTTTGCCAACGCCATGATTCAAATGCATCAATTCTGTGTTCTTCCCCATTCACTGCCCAACTTTTCCATGCATATGAGGCTATTGACAATACCACAGCTTGGGTCAGATTCACATTAGCCTTCAAAGTGACATCTTTGCTCTTACACACTTTAAATAGTTCTTTTGCAGCAGATTGGCCCAGTGCAATATATCCTTCAATTTTTTGACTGTTGCTTCCAGTGGTGTTGATTGTGGATCCAAGTTATATGAAATCTTTGAGAACTTCAATCTTTTCTCCATTGTTGCTTATTGGTCCAGTTGTATAGATTTATATCTATCTATCTACACCAAAAACCAAACCAAACTCACTGCCATCCAGTCGATTCTGACTCATAGCGACCTCTCCATGGGTTTCCAAGCTGGTATCGCCATGGAAGTACATTATCCACTCTTCTTTCTGAGGAGTGGTTGGTGGGTTTGAATCACCAGTCTTCTGGTTAGCAATCAGATGTTTGGACACTATGCCACCAGAGCTTATGTATGTGTGTGTGTGTGTGTAAACATATTGAACTCTGATGTTCATCAGTAAGTGCTTCAAGTCATCTTCACTTTCAGCAAGCAAAATGGTATCATCTGTGTATTGCAGGTTGTTAATGAGTCTTCCTCCAATCTTGATGCCATATTCTTCTTTATATAGTCCAGAGTCTCAGATTATTTGCTTAGCATACTTATTGAATAACTATGGTGAAATGATACAAACCTGATGCACACTTTTGCTCATTTTAAACCATGCAGTATCACCTTGTTCTGTTCAAATGGCTACTTCTTGGTCTATGTACAGGGTTCTCATGAGCACAGTTAAGTGTTTTGGAAATTCCATTGATAAAGTGGCTGTGACAATGGGCTCAACCACAGGAAGGATTGTGAGGATGGCACAGGATTGGGCAGTGTTTCTAACATTGTACACAGGGTTTCTATGATTGGCATAGTCTTGATGATACCTAACAAAAACAATAGCGTAGACATAGCTCAGTTAAGTGCTTGACTACTAGTCAAACAGTTGGAAGTTCAAATATACCCAGAGGTGCATTGGAAGACAAGCATGGTGATGTGCTTCTCAAAGGTCAAGGCCTTCAAAATCCTCTGGAGCAGTTCTACTGTGCACAGACAGGGTCCTCATGAGTTGTACTCAGTTTGCTGGCAATTAACAAAATCAACAACAACAAACAGACATCACCACAGGGTCTAACTGTTGAATCAATTCTTAAAGCTTCCGGAGCTAATAGGCTGTGCTACAAAATGTGGATGCGAGGAACTCTTCCACTACCTACCTTACTACGTATGCTCAGAGCTTTAGATGCAGTACCTCAAGATGTGACCTCCTGTTAGTGTTTCAATCTCTTTAAAGGTGGACTTGCTTCAATTCTATGATAACATTTAAGAGAAGGATGACATTTGTCTTTCCTATGAGACAAACATAGATGTGTCAGTGGATACTTAAAAAAGAAATAGCCATTTTTTATACTATGATCATGACATTAACATATTGTTTAGGAGAAAATGTTCACATTTTTAAAAAATAACCCAAGTCATGTATTAGTGAAAATCATATATGCGTGCATGTGAGACCTAATTTCTTTGAAATGAGAAAGCTACTATATAGCATACTGTCTGGGGAACAAGAGGTTACACAATGAGTCTAATAGAAACCAAATTATTAGCAAAAATTTTGATTAAGGCAGAAAGCATTTAAACATTTTGTGATTTAGGATTTATAAATTTTTGCTTAGCATATATATATACCCATGAGTAAGATGTTGCAATAACTATGCAAGGTGTCAAGATCAGCATGGTGAAGAAGTCAGTGAGGGACAAAAGTAAATATAGGAAGGCCACTCCTTGGAAGGAAGGTTGGGCAATCCTACTTCCATAGTGATACTGCCATGGAAACCTAAGGAGGGGTCGTTATGAGTCAGGGCTGACTCGACAGCACATAACAACAACAACAACAACACTTTATTTAGAAACAGAGTCCCATATTTGTTTCTTTATAGAGATAATGTCTATCTTTGGAGCAGAAAGCAGGATTTTTACTGTCCAATATAATGCAGGTTTCTTTCCTGTCCAGTCTAATCTGCCTGTAAAGGTGGTTCGGCTGTAGAATTTTCACTTCCCATGGGAGAGAATCAGACTCAATTCCTGGCCAAAGTACCTCATGCACAACCACCAATCTGTCATTGATGGTTTGCATCTTGCTATGATGCTGAACAGATTTTAGTGGAACTTTCAGAGTAAGATGGATTAGCATGAGAAACCTGGTGATCTACTTCCAAAAATCAGGCAATGAAAATCCTTGGATCACAGTTGTTCCATTGTACATGTGGTTGCCATGAGTCAGGGATCAACTCAGTGGCAGCTAACAACATAAGTCAAAAGTTGGTCAAAAGTTGGGATGGCTTCTGTGATACAATAAAACTCCTAGCCTGCAGAATTCTCAGCTGTGACACCAACCCATTGAGCAACATCTACTTGTCATCCTGTTGGACTTTGGGGGCAAGGATAAGCATTCATGAAGCTCATGCTGCTACTCTGCCATGAATCATCTAGTACTGTATTCTGCCAGCATCCATACAACTGGCAGGCTAACAATTTTTAGCCTATGAGTAGAATTACATCCAAGACCCTCACAGTTCCTGACACTTCCACGTGTATGTGAGTATCATTTTTCATTGTCCAGACTAAAATTATTTACTTGTATTGTAGCAGTATTTTTAAATGTGTCCACTTCTCTTACTCTTCCTTCTTTTCTTTCTCTTTCTACTTTACTGTCTTCACATCTGATTGATAGCATTTCTGTACCATCCATTTCACTCCCTAGGCTCATAAGGTCCTTAAGCACTGACAACACTAGTCCAATATGTGCTTTTGCATTGTGCATTCCTCCTGTGCCTTCACAACACCAATTGGAAAGAGCTCAGTTTGTTAGAATAGGATGGCTCCATGCTTTCTGAACAGAATCTGGAGAGCTCCAGTCGAGGACTGCAGTGGTCTAGACTGGAAGAGCAATAGCTACCTTTAGGTGGGAGAACAACTGTTCAAACAGCAGTGCATTGCCACAAGATGGTCACGTGCCTGGAAGAGTGTTAGTGCCACTGTTTTCTTTTAATGTGATTACTAGGAAGAACCAAATGTTGTATAAAAAAATAAAAAATATGGCATTAAATATTAGAGGGAAAGTTGCTTGTGACGAAAAATCTCTACAAAAATTGACCACAAGAGCCAAATGTTAAGCCACATCAGAGGGATTTCTTTCTCTAAAGGACACCAAGGAGTTGCCTCAAGGTTATTCCCAGAAGGTGATTCTGCATTTAAAAATGTAATTTTTCCTAAATAGTCAGATATCCTACAACTGACTATAAAAGTACAGAAAAATAAACTTGCATTCAGACAAACCCTGGAGTTTTGGTCTTTTAATTCTCTACAGAAATCGTAGGGGAGTTTCAGCATCATTCTTCTCAGTGTGGCATCACATTAAATTAAGTCAATCTGTGAAATCTTTATAGAAAGTAGGTGGGAGAAAGAATTCAATTTTATTCTGCTGAACCATTTCTCTGAGCCATGAATATAATAAGCACTGGCCATGAATCCGAATAAAACAAAGATGAAGCTAATCAGAACAATCCAGAAAGCAATATCTGTTTTGGTGATGTTTTTCTTTTCTTCTGTTTTATTTTACTTAGTTTTTTCTCATTTCATTTTCAAGAAACTGGTGGGTTTACCACAGGCAGATGTGGTAAATTCTTAGCTGTTTGGAGCCTTTTGATTGAAAAAAACAAATGAAACTCACTGCTGATGAGTCGGTTCTTAATTTTAGTGACCCCTTCTTGGGTTTTTGAGGTGCTCTGGTGGCATAGTGCCTAAGGCACTTGACTACTAACCAGAAGGTTGGTGGTTCAAACCCACAAGCCACTCCTCAGAAGGAATATCAGGCAATCTACTTCCTAGAGATACCGTCTCAGAAACCCAAGGAGGGGTCACTATGAGTTGGAACCTACTCAATGGCAGTGAGTGATCTCTACGGAAGTAAATTGCCCAATCTTCCTTCCGAGGAGTGGCTGGTGGGTTTGAGCCACCAGCCTTTTGGTTAGCAGTCAAATACCTTAGACACTACACCACCAGAGCTCACTCTTTTGAGGAAGACATAAAAGAAGCTGAAGGTGACTATCAAGGGAAGGTGGAGGTATATCAGGTTCTTTCTATAATGTCATTGCAGCCTAAGTCCTGAGACTCTTAAAGAGGCCTTAATATGAATTTACTTGAGTTGCTTCTAAATTAATATCCACTGGGAAAGTTTTAATTCATTTGTTAGCATTCTGTTTTAGAGAAAATAACAATGCATTGGTAAGTCCCAAGATGTTTGTAAATTAAAGCAGAATGAGTGAAAAAAAAAAAAAAAAAGAGAATTTCTGCAAGTTCAATAATTTTCTTAACATCCTTCAATGTCAGGTTAATTTGGAGCATTTTTTGGAAATATCTTCTCTTCACCTAGGGCAGGGAGTCCTCAGTATGGATCCTTTAATCTCAACATAGGAACAAAAAGATTTGACTGTAACAAACAAAGTAACTGAAGGTTTCCCTCTCAATCTAAGCTTGAGAATTCTGAGAACTTACCCATAAAATGGAGACACACATCTAAATTAGAAGTACTATGTGTTGGAGCTGATCATGAATAAATTCCTATTTATAATTTCCCCTTTGAAAGTGACAATTATATTCAAGGTCATGACATATCTTCCAAACAACATACAACTGATTCCTCATTTCTGTTTTGTTTTGAAAATGCAGAATAGGCATTCAGGGGCTAAATATCAATACCATGAAAAATGGAATGATGTCAGGAAGAACCATTTGCAGTCAACCATGTACCTGTGCTCAGAGCTGGTTACACAGCTCAGCAAATACATGGCCTGCACTTGTCTGGAGGAAGATGGACTGCAAATAAATTATTAAGCTTTTTCTACTGGCGGATGTGGCATTTTCACATAGACTGCAATGTGTGTCATCACATACAGCAAAAGGATAAACAGGCATGAGACTGCTTGAGGAAAATTGATAGTAACTTGTACATCCTTATTCATAACCACTTCTTTTCAGATTAAGAAAGTGTCCAACAGCAATTTATATAAGATTCCTATAGGACCCTTTATAGATCTCCTGAATCACAAAAATAAAAAAATAATAAAAAAAAAAAAGTAAAACACTGATTAAGCTGTTGTTGTTGTTTGCCGTCGAGTCGGCCCCGACTCAAAGCGACCCCTCCTTGGGTTTCCGAGGCAGTATCACTACGGAAGTAGGATTGCCCAACCTTCCTTCCGAGGAGTGGCTGGTGGGTTTGAACCGCCAGCCTTCTGGTTAGCAGTCAAGTGTCTTAGCCACTATGCTAAGCTAGGAGATGTAAATAGTTGCCTCAGATATTTGCGGAATAGCTATTTTAAGGAAGATAAGTGAACTAGAACATATAGTTGGCTAGAAGGTTAAAGATGAAAACTTATTTTCTTCTAATTTCATGCTAAGAATATCTGAATGGCTTTTTTGTTCTTACAAGCAATTCTGTTTTCCTAAGTCACAGATGTCTTTTTTTCTCAGCCAATGTTAACCAAGGGAGAATATTTGAGACGGTAGATTATAAGTAACTTCACTTTAGGATAAAGAAACTAAAAAGTCTAGTGTTGAAATGATACCTAAAGCAAGCATATTTTTCTATTATAGAAAACTAGACAGTAATAACCATCAAAAGACCTCAATGTGAAAAACCTTGGAGCAGTAGAATATAAAAAAAAAAAGTACTATGGGTATGTCCTTTTCATAAATAGCAGGGAAAGCCACAAAGAATTTTTTGGACAACCTGAGTCTCAACTCAAAGCAAGATCATTGAGAACTATGCATTTACTTTTCTGTAAAGGAAGGTACAGTGATAAAATATGTCCGTAGAATATCTAGGCAATAGCTGTTACTCAACAACAACAACAACAACAACAAAAAAAAAAACTCACTGCCTTTGAGAAGGATCTGACTCATAGTGATCCCTCCTTGGGTTTCTGAAGCAATATCTCTATGGAAATAGATTGCCCAACCTTCCTTCCGAGGAGTGGCTGGTAGGTTTGAACTGCCATTCTTTTAGTTAGCAGCCAAATTCCCCAACAAGACTTGCTCAAATCTGAATATGCATGAGGTATTTACAGTTTTATTATTTTATTTTATTGTCTTTAATTTCTACCAAGAGATGAAGTTATGCTTCTGATTTCACTAGTGAATAAGAGAACTTGGGTAGTGCAAACAGTTAATGTACTCAGCTGCTAATCCATAGAGAAGTGTCTGAGAAGAAAGACCTGGTCATATATTTTCAAAATAGTGGCCATTGAAAACCCTATGAAGTACAGTCGTACTCTCACATGTATGGGTCATTATGAGTCACAATGGACTCAAGAACTGGTACTTATACAAATGAATGGATTTTCTTGAATTTAATATCTCAAAGGATGAAAAATGTTTCACTTTACACATTTGCAGGCATCTCTACAAATATCAGGATGAAATCCAAACTAAATCAAACTTCTCAACAAGATCTCACCATGGACACTCACCAATTAAACACATATAAAGGAAAATGATAGGGTTTTATGACCAGAAGACTTTCTAGCTTCATTAGCACCAGATTCTATATTTTTGGGGTTAATATAAAAGAGATATGAAATCATAATATCACATTAGAGAGTGATAAATCTGGATGGACTAAGTGGCCCATTCTCTCCACGCTTAGTAGCTCTACCAAAAGCTGGCTCAGTAAATGTTACTTAGCTTAATGGAAGAACTGTTGATAACAGATAGTGAGCTCCGGAGGTTTCCATTTCTAAGGCCAATTTCTGGATGTGAACACTCACATGGTGGTCTCTGCCCTGAGCAGAGGTGAGTCCCTCTCCTGAACTCTTGTCCATAAGTTATTGAGATGAACTACGCCTGGCTTAATCACTCTGTAATGATGTGTGTTAGGGGCTCATTTGTGTTTACAATAAATAATTAGTAAATAATAAATTTAGTAAATTTATAAATTTACTAAATTTAAATAATAAATTATTTAAATAATAAAATTAAATTTTATTTAATTAATAAAATAATTTAAATAATAAAATTGTTGTTGTTGTTGTTGTTATGTGCCATGGTGTTGGACCCAACTCATAGCAGCCCCTCCTTGGATTTCTGAGGCGATATCACTACAGAAGTAGATTGCCCAACCTTCCTTCCCAGGAGTGGCTTGTGGGTTTGAACATTCTGGTTAGCAGCCTTCTGGTTAGCAGTCAAGTGCCTTAGGCACTACACTACAAGAGCTCCTATAACAAAATTAGTAAGTAATAAAATGATGTGTGCTTGTGTTTACAGTAAATAATTAGTAAATAATAAGTTATTATTTACTAATAAATTTTTCTCCTTACTCCCTATATTACATTAATATTTTTTATTGTTGGGGTATATGTATGTTCAACCCCTTTGGCCCAGCTAATGTAGGACCAAATTTGCAAAAATTAAGGTAATAAATGTCTGAATTCCCTTCTATTCAAAGTTCAGTGACTGTCGTTCTCAAGAGTCAATCCTGTTCTTAGATCCTGCTTTGTTAATCTTTTCCTACATTTTCCTAGGAATCAGAATCCAGTTGGGCCAGCTTTATTACAGCCACCTAGTGTGGCTCTGTGTGTGTGTGTGTATGTCTTAAACTACTTTTGTTTTGAGCCAAAAAAAAAAAAAAAAAAACCTAAGAAAGTACCTTTGTATACCAGGGATGTTTCTAATTGTTTTACATATACTACTCAGTCTTCATAACAACCTTATGGAGTAGGTAGTATTGTTCTATGAGTACCTAGGTAGCTCAAAGAGTTAAGTGTTCAACTAATAGCCAAAATGTTGACAGTTCAAACACATCCAAGGGTGTCTCAGAAAACAGCCTGGTAATCAGTTTCCAGAAGTTGTAGCCTTGAAACCCTGTGGAGCAAAGTTTTATATTGGCACACAGAGATAGCCAAGAGTTCCTGAGTTAGACTCCGCAGTAACTGGTTTAGTATTACTATATTCATTGTTAAAGTGAAGAAAGTGAGATCATAGAGTTTAAATATTTTCCCAAGGCCCCTTAGGCAGGCTATCCTGCCTCCCACTATGCTATGCTGCTCTCTCTACTGGTCTTTTTAAAAATAAATAAATAAATAATTCCCAAGACACAAAATTAAAAATGTACAAAGATGTATTCTGTTAAAGGAAATCTTGTCATACCAGTGTTCCCCCACTATTGTTGTTGCATTATTGAGTATTCTTTCAGAAATAGTCTATGCAAATATGAGTAAATACATATTTATGGCTATGCTTTTCTTTTACCCCACATAAATGTCAGCTTTCTAAATACATTATTTAACATCTTGTTTTTTTTTCCCACTTAATTTTGGAGCTCTTTTATATCTGTTTATAATGTATTGCTTTAGCCTTTTAATGTGGCTAAACATGATTCTAGTATCTGTGTGTAACATACATTATCTGACCAGAGTTAAATTAAAGCATACAATTAAATTCTTGCAAATCCTTTGCCATGACTCTTACATATCAAGTTGCACATTTGTGAATGTTTCAGCTAGAAAAAAGTTCTAGAAATGGAATCCCTGAATTTAGAAACATTTGCATTTTTATTTTATTGAAAAATTTTCATTTATAGATTGTTACATTAATTTACATTCCCACCAAAAATGTGTGAAAGCTTGTTTCATTTGTTCCCTTTCCAATATGGTCCATAATCAAACTATTGGGTTTTTGCTAACCTAAAAGGAGAAAACTATAGATTTACATTTATATTTTAATCTGAATTTTTCTTATAATGACAAGCCTAAGCATTTTTCCTTTCTCATAAATTGTTTTTCATAACTTTTGTACAGATTTCTATTATAGAGCTACATGTTTACCCGTGGATTTGTAAGAATCTTTCTGTATCAAAAAGTTGACCCTTTGATACTATATCAATTGCAGTTATCAAACCTTAGGGAAAGTGTGGACTTTTTTTTGTAATGTATCTATATTGGCTTATTAACTTTAACAAATATACCACAGGAATGTAAAATGTTTATAATAGGGGAAACAGTATACAGGGGGACAGAGGACCTTTAATACTGAATTGTAAGTTTTTTTTTACAAATAAAAGATCTTACTTAATCTTTCTTTTTCTGTGGAACCATCTCAGATACCAAATTAATCATGCTTAATTTACTCCACTCCACTCAACACCATGTTTTAGAGGGGAAATTCATGAAATTTTTTGACGTGACAGAAAATACATAATGATAATACATGTTTCTGATAGATACTAATATTTTATGTAAAAGGAAATTTTACTCTTATTATTAAAAATATTATCGGGTTAAATACAAAGGTAACTATTCACAAAATAGGTTAGTAATTTCTTTTTTAAACATAATTATTTTGTTTCATTCAACAAATACTAATAGTATATCTACTATGTTGCAAGGACTAGGAGAGGGAGGAGAGAAACAAGTTAATTAGTACATCATGACTTTTCTTAAAGTACTTACAAGCTATTGGGAAGAGAGTAAAAAACTGACACAGGAGTATAGAAGAGAGGCACTAAACTCAACCTGAAGAATAAGGCAAGGCTTCCTAGAAGACATGAAATTGAACTGAGTCTTGAAGAATAAATACCTGTAACCAGGTAAAGAAATTGGAAAACATTTTCAGGTTAAAAGAAGTCTAGAAGAAAATGCACAGAAGCCAGGAACATGGTGTGATAAATAAGTAGCTTCATATCTGAAGTTACACCCATTTGGAAGGCCTTGAAAGTATTATGGCATATGAGATTTTCTGAAACATATTTTCTTTTGTTTATAATGCTTACATTTACATCATAGAGATTTCCTTATGCTACTTCTTTCCCTTCTCTACTGGTGAAGATAATAATATAAAAACACAATAATAATAATAATAATAATAATAATATAAAAAGTGACCAAAATAATAATGATAATAATATATAAATAGCATAATAGAGAAGGTGTGTGACCTGAATATGAATTTAGCTTATTTCCATAAGTCTTTACTGGGAAGTTCATTATTCACTTGCTAATATGCATGCTTTCATGCATATTATGAGTAGCAGAAATATGTTGTCTGATATAGTGCCAGAAAATGAGCCTCTTGGGTTGGAAGTCACTCAAAATATGACTGAGGAAGAGCTGCCTCCTCAAGGTAGATTTGACCTTCATGATGTGAATGGAGCAAAGCTTTTAGGAGGTTCATTTGCTGATGGGGCATGACTCAAAATATGAAGAAGCATCTGCAAACATTAATTAATAATCATAACTTGGAAGGTATTAAATAAAAATCTAGGAAAACTGGAAATTGTCAACAATGAAATGGAATGCATAAAGACTGATATGCTAGGCATAAATTAGTGAGGTGAAATGAACTGGTATTGGCCATTTTGAATTGGAGAGTCATATGGTCTACTATGCTGGGAATGACAAACCAAAGAGGAATGGCATTACATTCGTAATCAAAAAGAAGATTTCAAGATCTATCTTGAAGTCCAATGTTGTCAGTGATAGGATAATATCTATATGCCTACAAGGAAGATCAATTAATGCTATTATCATTCAAATTTATGCTCCAAAGACTAAAGCCAAAGATGGAGAAATTGAAGATTTTTACCAACTTTTCTGGTCTGAAATTAACCAAACATGCAATCAAGATTTGTTGATTATTACCAGTGATTGGAATACAAAAGGTGGAAACAAAGAAGAAGCATCAGTAACTGGAAAATATGGCCTTGTTAATAGAAATGACGCAAGAGATTCCATGATAGAATTTAGCAAGACCAATGCAAATACGTTTTACCAACAACATAAATGGTAACTATACACATGGACCTTGCAAGATAAACTACAGAGCAATCAAAATGACTACATCTGTAGAAGGAGACAATAGAAAAGCTCAGTATGATCAGTCAAAACAAGGTGAGGAGCTGGCTGTGGAACAGATCATCAATTACTCTTATGTAAATTGAACTTAAGCTGAAGAAAATTAAAGCATGTTCATGAGAGTAAAAACACAACCTTGATTATCCCACCTGAATTTAGAGACCATCTAAAGAATAGATTTGATGCAATGAGCACCAGTGACTGAAAACTAGAGGAATTTTGAGATGATGTCAACATCTTCCATGAAGAAAGAAAATAGTCATTAAAAAAAAAAAAAGGGAAAGGAAGAAAAGACCAAAATGGATGTCAGAAGAGACTGAAACTTGCCCTTGAATGGAGAGTACTTAAAGTAAATGGAAGAAATGGCAAGATAAAAGAGCTGAACAGAAGATTTCAAAGAATAGCTAGAGAAGGCAAAGTTAATTATCATAATGAAATGTGCAAAGACCTGCAGTTAGAAAACCAAAGAGGAAGAACACATTTGGCATTTCTCAAGCTGAAAGAATTGAAGAAAAAATTCAAGCCTTGAGTTGCAATATTAAAAGATTCTATGGGCAAAACACTGAATGATGTAAGAAGCATCAAAAGAAGATGGAAGGAATACATAGAGTTACTGTGCTAAAAAGAATTGATCAATGTTCATCCATTTCAGAAGGTGGCTTATGATCAAGAACCAATGATATTAAAGGAAGAAGTTGAAGCTGCACTTAAGGAATTGGAAAACACTAAGTTCCAGAAATTGACAGAATATGCATTGAGATGTTTCAACAAACAGATGCTGTGCTGGAGGCACTTAATCTTCTATGCCAAAAACTTTGGAAGAGATCCAAACTTGGCCAACTACTTGGCCAACTGACTGGAAGAGATCCATATTTGTACCCATTCCAAAGAAAGGTGATCCCACAGAATGTGAAAATTATCAATCAATGTCATTAATACCACACACAGTAAAATCTTACTGAAGATAATTCAAAAGCAGTTACAGCAGTATATTGACGAGGAACTTCCAAAAATGCAAGCTGGATTCAAAAGAGGATGTGGAGTGAGAATATCATTGCTGATGTCAGATGGATCTTAGCTGAAACAAAGAATACCAAAAAGATGTTTACTTGTGTTTTATTGACTACACAAAAGTGTTTGATTGTGTGGATCATAACAAATTATGGATAACATTGAGAACAATGGGAATTCCAGAACACTTCATTGTGCTCAGGAGGCTGTCATTAGAACAGAACAAGGGGATACTGCATTGTTTAAAATCAGGAAGGGAGTATGTCAGGGTTGTATCTTTTCACCATACTTACTCAATTTGTATGCTGAGCAAATAATCTGGGAAGCTGGACTATATAAAGAAGAACACAGCTCAGGATTGGAGGAAGACTCATTAACAACCTAGGATATGCAGATGACACAACTTGGCCTGCTGAAGTGAAGATGACTTGAAGTGCTTACTGATGAAGATTAAATACTATAATCAGCAGTATGAATTACATCTCAACCTAAAGAAAACAAAAATTTTCACAACTAGACCAATAACCAATATCATGATATATGAAGAAAAGATTGTCAAACATTTCAAATTACTTGGTCTCACAATCAATGCCAATAGAAGCATCAGTGAAGAAATAAGAAAACTTATTGCACTGGGAAAATCTGCTGCAAGAGATTTCTTCAAAGTGCTGAAGAGCAAAGATGTCTCTTTGAAGACTAAGGTATGCCTAGCCCAAGCCATGGTATTTTCAATTGCCTCATATGCATGTGAAAGCTTGACAATGAAAAAGAAAACCTGAAGAACAGCTGATGCTTTTGAGTTGTGGTGTTGGCAAAAAATACCAAAAGTACCATGGACTGCCAGAAAAACAACAAATCTGTCCAGGCAGAAATACAGCCGGAATGCTCCTTGGAAGTGAGAATGGACAGACTTCATCTCACCTACTTTGGTAATGTTGTGAGAAGGGACCATCCCTGGAGAAAGATACCATGGTTGGCAAAGTGGAGGGTCAACAGAAAAGGAGAAGGTCCTCAATGAGATGGATTGACAGTGTCTGCAATGATGGGATCAGGTATAGCAAGAATTGTGAGGCTGGTACAGGATGGGACAATGTTTCATTCTGTTGTATATGGGGTCACTATGAGTCACAGCTGACTCAATGGCACCTAACAACAGCAACAAGTTGAAGTTAAGCTGAAGAAAATTAAAGCATGTTTGCAAGAGTGGAAATATGACCTTGATTCTGTCGCACCTGAATTTAAAGACCATCTGAAGAATAGATTGGATCTATTGAACAACAGTGACCGAAGACAAGTATTAGATGTCATCAAGAATATTGTACATGAAAAAAGAAAAAGGTTATTTACAAGAAAGGAAAGGAAGAAAATACCAAAATGAATGTCAAAAGAGACTGTGAAGCTTGTTCTTGAATGTAGAGTAAATAAAGTGAACAGAAGAAATAATGAAATAAAACAGCTCCCCTTGATTTCAAAGGCCAGCGTGAGAACACAAAGTAAAGTATTATAATGAAATGTTCAAAGACCTGGATTTAGAAAAATAAAAGGGAAGAAAACATTTGGTATTTCTCAAGTTGAAAGAAATGAAGAAAAAAATTCATGCCTTATATTGCAATATTGAAGGATTCTATGGACAAAATATTGAACAATGGAAGAAGCATCAAAAGAAGATGGAAGGAACACAGACAGTCACGGAATTGTTTGAAGTTCAACCATTTCAGAAGGTAGTTTATATTCAAGAACCAATGGTATTCACCAGAATTACTGGTTGGATAGAGACTGGTGGAACATCTGAGACTATGGTTCCAAGTTATCCTTTGGGCCTGGAAATGGATTCACTTCCATGGATTGGCTCTTGGCCCAGCAATAGAAAGATCTATAAGCAAAACACCTATTCCAGGGAGATGTACCCACTTACCCTAGGGAAATTCACCCCTTAGATCAATCAGCCATGAAAAATCAGAGAGGCAACATTCACATAGAGGGAAAGTTGGATAGATGGGAAAGCACAGATAAGAAGGGCACAGGGAAGGGGTAGTCACTGGGAGGAGAGTGGAGGAGAGCTTTTTATAGTTGTGGATTGTAATGGGGGCCATGAAATCAAATATGCATGAATGGTTGAGAGTAAAATTAATCTGTTTTGTAAATTTGCACACAAATCACACACACACACAAATGGTATTGAAAGAAGATGTCCAAGCTTTACTGAAGGAATTGATGAAAAACATGACTTCAGGGATTTACAGAATATACATTGAAATGTTTCAACAAATGGATGCACCTTTAGAAGCACTCACTTTTTTATGCCAAGAAATTTGGAAGACAGCTGCTTGGCAATCCAACTGAAAGAGATCCATATTTGTGCCCATTCCAAAGAAAAGTGATCCAACAGAATTTGGAAATGATCAGACAATATCATTAATATCACACCTAAGTGAAATTTTGCTGAAGATAATTTTAAAAGGCTTACAATAGTATATTGACAGAAAACTTCCAGAAATTCAAGCTGGATTCAGAAGAGGACATGGACAAGAGATATTGTTGCTGACAGCAGATGGATCTTGACTGAAAGTGAATAATAGCAGAAAGCTGTTTACCTGTTTTATTGACTATACAAAGTCACCCAAGTGGGTGGATCATAACAAATTATGGATAAGATGGTGAAGAATGGGAATTCTGGTACATTTAATTATGCACATGAGGAATCTATACATAGACCCAGAAGTTGTCATTTGAACAGAACAAGGTAATACAGCAGTTAAAATCAGGAAGAGTGTGTGTCAGGGTTGTATCTTTCCAACATACTTATTCAATCTGTATGATGAATACATAATCCAAAAAACTGGACTATATAAAGAAGTATGTGGCATCAGGATTGGAAGAAGACTCATTAACAACCTGTGATATGCAGATGACACAACCATGCTTATTGAAAGTGAAGATGACTTGAAGCACTTAGTGATGAAGATCAAAGACTACAATCTTCAGTCTGAATTACACATAAATATAAAGAAAAAAAAGTCCTTACACCTGGGCCAATAAGCAACAATAAAAGGAGAAAAGATTAAAGTTGTAAGGGATTTCATTTTACTGGAATCCACAATCAACACCTATGGAAGCAGCAGCAAAGAAATCAGATGTTGTTTTCTATTGGGCAAATCTGCTGCAAAAGACCTCTTTCAAGTGCTGGAGAGCAAAGAGCAAGGTGTGCCTAACCCAAGTCATAGTATTTCCAATCATCTCATACACATGTTAAAACTGGACAATGAATAAGGAACAATGAAGAAGAATTGATACCTTTGAGTTGTGGTGTTGGCAAAGAACAATGACAATACCATGGACTGCCAGAAGAATGAATGAATTTGTTCTGGAAGAAGTGCAGCTGGAATGCTCCTTGGAAGTCAGACTTTATCTCATCTAATTTGATCATCTTGTCAGAAGGAATCATTCCCTGAAGAAGGATTTCATGTGTGGGAAACTAGAGGGTCAGTGAAAAAGCAGAAGACTCTCAATGAGATGGCTTGACAATGATAGGCTCAAGCCTACCAAATATTGTGAAGATGGTGCAGGACTGGGCAGTGTTTCTTTCTGTTGTACTCAGGGTCACTATGAGTCAGAGTCAACTTGAGGGTATCTAACAACAAAAACAACATGCATGCTTTCATGGGGATTATAAAAGTAGCAAGACATTTATTTTCCACCCTCAAAGAGTAAAATTTTCATACTCATGGTTAGTATGATTAACTAGGACTTCTTTGGTTATCACTGTAAAACTCCTCAATTCATCTACTTCTGCTGTTAGTTGTATCATTTCTATTATTCAAAATATTAATTTACATATAAGTAGTTTTTCTATATGTTTTGTAGTTCACTTTTCACATGTCAAGGCTTTTTTTTTTTATAAGAATACTACTGTGCATTTTATAATGATTTTTTTATCCAAGATTCCACTTAAATATGACATTTTACTCTCTAAATTAAAATTCATGAAACATCATTTCATGTGCATCATTTTAATATTTATTGTGATTATTTATCAATGGCAAACTAAGCAATCCTTTAACTTTAACCTGACCAATTCTTCAACTTTAATTTTTCTACATATCCCATTTATTCTTCACTTTTTCAGTCATTAAGAAAAGTCAAGGTTGGAGTTAGCAGAGTTCCGGCAAGATGGCAGATTAGGCAGAAAGACTGCACAGACCCTCTTCAACAAAGAAAAGGGAAACCAATTAACACAGAAACAGAAGATAATTTTGGACCCCTGAGCCTTGAAGGGAAGGATACAGAAGTGGACTAAACACCAACTAGCAGAAGAATTTGCATGAAAATACCAAAAAAAGGAGACATACAGAGCTGTGGTCTGGCAGCGACCTGAGTGACCCTCACGGCACAGATGGCTTGGAGATTCCTGAGTGGTGGGAGGACCTAAGAATTAACCTAAAAATCACCCTGCTAGCCAGGGACTGCACTGACTGCACGGTGGCTGGGGAACAAATGGAGAAGATGAAGAGAAAGGTGGGCTAAGCTGTGGACTTTTGCTGGTCTGGAGATGCTGCCATTTTGAAGGTTTAAAAAGCGGCTTGACTATTTTAGATATTTAAAGAGACAGTGCTCTCATAGATTGCTGAGGCTTAAGAACATGTTCTGCGTTCCAGCTACCCCAAGGACACTTGGAGCCTGCAAGACTGAAAAGGTACGACATTCTTCTTGTTACTACACCCTACACCCACTTGGTGAATGGAGGTGTGGACATCCCCACGCCCACCTACCTTCTGGGCCCACAGGAACTCCATCACAGTCTGTGTGCTCAGA
>NW_006922179.1:1073839-1089028 GCF_000298275.1 Orycteropus afer afer
GGAGGGGAGCTGTTGCGTTGTGGTAAAATGTGGTCAATGACATGAGAGAAAGTATATGTGAACTGCTGTATGGAAAGTGAATTTGCTCTGTAAATCTTCACCCAAATCACAATTAAAAAAAAAAAGTTAAAAAAAAATAAAAGAAAGAAAAGTTAAGGTTAATTATATCACCTTTAAAAGTTTTGGTTTGGTTTAGAAAAATAATATAACATTACAGATTCATTTTTCCATTATTTTGCCTCATTGTAAATTTCCTCTTGATACGTACTTTTCCTACATGCTAGAATCAAAATACAAAATAAACCAGAGAAGACACATACTAGCTTTGGATCTGATTTCTGATTCCTATCTTATTTTCAAGAGCCCTTTGGGAAACTTAAACTAAGATAATCTCCCCTCTGACTCACAGGTGGATCACATCCACTTTGCCTGTCTAAGTGGTCACCAACATTTTCATAGTGCAATAGTTTGGAGCAGATATAAGTATGATAATTGCTAGATGGAGTAGGTATCTTGGGTCCACATTGATGTTTGGTCTGAAGTGCAAAAACTAGAACAGTGAAGTAGAGGTCTAAAGGGAAAATAAAATATTCCAACATAAATGGAGAAGTTAGTTAACTGTTAGGAGCTCTGGTGGCTCAGTGCCTGAGACATTTGACTGCTAACCAGAAGGTTGGTGGTTCAAACCCACCATCTGCTCCACAGAAGGAAGATGGAGCAATCTGTTTTCATAAAGATTTACTTCCTCAGAAACCCAACTGGGGATTGCTATGAGTCGGAATCGACTCGATGGCAGTGAGTTTGGTTTGGTTTTCATTTAGTTAACTATAGATTATCTTAAAATATCTAGTTTTCCAGGGAAGAGTTAAGCTGACAACAAGTTTAGCTAGCTGTAAGTTTCTGAGCTATAAAACAGCTAATTGATACTATATCATTTCTGAGCATGTTAGGCAGCAATATGAATGTTTGGCATCTCAAATGTCATGCTTTTGAGGAATTAACTAGCTATTCATTCAGTATTTAAGCATTACTGCAACAAGACTCACATTTGAATTTTTAAATGATTATGAACTGGCCAAAGGCTAAGAATAAACCTACATTTCTCTACCACTACCATGGGAAAAGGAAAACCTTAATTACAATGCTTGTCTTTGAATAATATTTCAGTTGTAACAGCACAGTTTTTTCCCAATTTTGCATGATAAGTGGATTAATGTTTATTCCTATTCTATAGCCTTTATATAATTCTCTTGGGCACTATTTTCCAAACTATGATGTTTGCCCTCCACCCCCCCAACTCTTTAATACTTACCATTTATGTACTTCATGGTACTTTGTATTTTATGAGAATTGGAGTTATTATGGAATAAGTTGGAATGTTGACTCTACTCCTCTTTTTCACTGTTTTAAAAATTTGTGGAGAAAACCAATATTGATCATCAAGTTGTTTAAAATAAAGATGAACATATTTATTTTCTTTAGCAGACTTAATTTCAAAACAAATGTTCACCACAAAAAACACTATGATTGTATTTATATGAAAATCTGGAGAAGACAAAAGTAGAGTGATCAATGGTTCCCCGAGCCTGAGAGTGGGAGAAGGGATTGACTGTGAAGGGGTACTAGAGATCTTTTTAGGAAGTTGGAAATAACCTCTATCATGAAGTGGTGATGATTATACAATTTTCATACATTTGTTAATAATCATCAAATTGTGTGATGTCATGAAAATGACACAGTAGAGAACTCCAAAGTCCATCATTCTACAAAAGCAACAAATAAGCTAACAAAAGCTGTCAGAATCAATTGCATTAGGACTCTGGAAAGAAAACAAAAACTTGCAGCAACCAGGGGAATACTTGATCAAGAAAAAAACAGCTGAACCTTGGTAAGAGAGCTTTGGAAATTTTAACTTACTTTGACCCATTCCCCTACTTTCTAATTCAGTGATGGCTTTGAACAACAGCCGTATTCCCAGAATAGGCACCCATATCAGAGGGAACAGAATGGATCTTATTCTCAAACAATTGTGGTTATTTTTTTAAACCCTCTTGTGGCTCTCCAGAGGACCACATCATAGGGCTTGCTTTTAACTTGTCTAAATTGGAAGTCTCCAAGTACTGAGGTGGTTACCTAAAGGAATTGAAAACATTTAAGTTGCTGCTACGTAGGTCATCAGATAACATTTTGGGAAAACAACAGATTAACCTAAAAGCCTAGGCTGGAATACTGGGGGAATGGGGATCATTGGCAAATAAAAGCCTTGAAAACATTGACATGTTCCTGGGAATGTAGAAGTCCATGCTCATGTCCAGGGCTGGAAGCCTGCTTAGGGAAGACCTGAGATAGTCCTAAATTCTCACTTCCAACTGACTTGGAGGCTTTGCACAAGCAGAAAGTGAAGGCAAAAGCACAGTTGTAAACTTCCTGGCTGAGTGTTGACGTTTTGCCCCAACATACCCACACAGAGAGCTCATCTGCAAAGACTTGAGAACTATTATTATTTTTTTTTTCTTTTCTGTCTGGTTTTGTTTCCAGATGCTTAAGGAAATCAATGTCCTATCACAAGCTAACCACAGGGACTTCAGTGACCACACATGACCAATAATAGACTTTACAAAATAAGTTCAGAATCTCCAGTGTGATGAGTAATGTCATGTCAACTTGGCTAGGTTATGATTCTTGTGGTTTGGCAGACACCATGTAATTTCTATTTTGTGATCCAATCTGAGCAGCCAATAAGTTGCAAGGGGAATTTCTTGGTGGTGAGGCCTACTTCTGGTATATAAATGGGTGTTCTGGCCCTGCACTCTTCTTGTTGTTCACTTCCAATTCTTGGGACATAAGACTGTGGAAGTCTATGGCCTACTGCCAGACCTACAGATTTTGAATTTGCCAACCTCAGCCACTCTGTGAGCAGAGACCTACAGCAGAAGATTCCAGCCTATGATCTCATCTGCAGATTTTGGGTTAGTCAGTCCCTGCAACCATGTGAGACAGCAGAAGTCTTCAGCCTGCATATGTTACTTGGATTTGGGACTTTCCAGCCACCTACAATTGTATGAACCATTTCCTCCAAACTGCATGAACCATTACTTTGAAATAAATTTCTCTCTATATATATGTATTTATATACACTCCATTTCTTTTGCTCCTCTAGAGAACCCAGGCTAAGATGTTTGGTACTGAATGTTGTCTGGGTGCTGTTCTAACAGATACCTAAAATGTGGAACTGGTTGTACAATTGGGTAATGGGTAAAATCTGTAGGAATTTTGATGTGCTTCATAGTAAGGCCCTAGAATACTTTGAAGAGACTGTTGGCAGAATATATGGCTGGTAGGGATTCAGAAAGAAGTGAGGAGAACTAGAGAAGGTATAGTCTTAAGGAGCTCTGCTGGCATAGTGCGTAAGGCATTTGACTTCTAACTATGGCCATTCAAACCCACCAGCCATGCCACAGAAGGAAGAGTGAACAATCTACTTCCATAAATATTTACCACCTTGGAAACCCAAAGGAGATCTCTATGAGTGGTAATTGACTCGATGGCAGTATATTCTTAGAGAATACATATGATACCAGCAACAGAATGTAGCTAGAAATGTGGACATTAAATATGCTTCTGGTGACATTTTAAAAAGAAATAATGAACATGTGATTGGACAGTGAAAGAAGGGTGATGATTTTTATGCAATGGACTTATCTAAGTTATGTTCAAATGTTTTGTGGATGGTAGAACTTGTAAGTGATGAACTGGGATATTTGGCTGAAGATATTTCTGAGCAAGATCTTAAAGGAGGTGTGTGGTTTCTCCTTGCTGCTTATAATACAATAAAATGTGAGTGGAAAAAACTGGCCTTAAAAATGAACCATGCAAAATGAAAACAAAATTGCCAGATTTGGAAAATTCTATTATACACACCAAGGAAATGTATCCTAAAACTGTTCCCAAATACTTTGTGACTCAATCTTTTGTTAAAAAGGTTAGGCATAACTTATGGATTTAACCAACTATTATAGCAGAAAACCCATCAGCTTAAAATGAAGGGGGCAGAGACAGGACAAAAAGAAGGAAAGCTGTCTGCCTCTTGGAATTCTACAAGCAGGCAACAAGACAAAGGAGCTACATCTGTTTTCCTTCAACAAAAGGGTAGAACCATACCTAGAACAGCTCAAAAATCAAAAGTATTAGAAGGAACATTGGGAGCAGGGATGCCTTGGTTTAAAAGGATGGCGCTATGGCCTTTTCAAAAGGTGGAGCTTTGGTCACCTAGGTCTCAAAGAGTTAAGCCAGTCTCCTTGGTTTCAAAGAGTGGAGCCATGTCTTCCTGGATTTCAAAGGATCAAATCTCCATCAACTTAATCTGAAGTGTGGGACTGCCATTTGGTTATGCCAAGAGCATGGGGTCAGAACACAAAGATGAGGGAGCTGACTGCCACTTCCAAAGAACAGAAGAATGGATGGTAGTAGGTCTCTGGGGGTGGGGGTCATCATTTAGATGGATTAGGACAATGGGACTACCCAAAGGTGAGAGGGAAAGATTTCCATAGCTGGGGGCTGGAAGTAGGCATTTGCTTAAGGCTAAGGGGTAGTGATACTGCCTCGGAAACCCAAAGAGGGGTTACTATGACTCGGATCTGACTTGACGGCACATAAGAACAACAACAACAACAACAACAACAAGGGGTCTCTAGTAAGAATCCAGAGAGCATGGCCCACACCCAGTCTGGATGACAGGACCATTGCCTGGAGGGTCAAGTAGAACAGAGTATTATTTTCAATGTCTGAGAGATAATGTATTTGTTTTGCTGGGTTTTGGGCTTGCTTTGTGCTTGTTAAAGAGGGTTAGGAACACAGTGGTTATGCACACAGCTACTAAGTGGAAGGTCAACAGTTCAAACCCACCAGCAGCTCTACAGGAGAAAGATATGACAATATACTTCCATAAAGATTATATCCTTGGTTACTCTGTAGGGCAATTCTACTCTGTCTGATATGACTGCTATGAGTTGAAATCAAAGACAGCAATAGGTTTTGTGGTTTTTGTGTCTTTTATCCTTTTTTTCCCTTCAAAACAAACAAAACAAAAATTTTTCCCATATGTTATGGAAATGTTCTATCATTGTACTTTGGAAGTACATACTTTGTATTCTAGATTTCACATGTTCCCAAATGAAGAAGAATTTTGCCTCAGAATGTAATATTCCTAAACTCTCACCCTCATTGATTTAATGATTCAGATGAGATTTGAGACCTGCAGTTGATTTAAGACTTTTGAGATGATGTGATAGAGTGAATGTGTTTTGCATGTGGGAAGGACTTAAATTTTGTTGGGCCAAAGAGTGGAATGTTATACATTGAATCGTGTTCCCCCAAAAAATGTATTATACATCCTAGTTCTTACACCTGTGGTAAGAAGGCCTGGTTGCACAGTGGCTAACGTGCTTGATTGTTAGCTGAAGGGCTGGCTATTGGAACCCATCAGTTGCTCTGTGGCAGAATGATGTGGCTGTCTTCTTCCCTAAAGATTATAGCCTTAGAAACCCTATGTGGCAGTTCTACTCTGTATTATAAGGTTGCTATGAGTCAGAATTGACTAATGATATATTTTTTAAAATACCTGTGGTTATAATCCCATTTTGGAGGGGGTTTTCTTTGTTAGGTTAATGAGGCAATATTTGTGTAGGATGTGTCTTAAATAAATCTCTTTTGAAATATAAAAAGAACAGATTTAGCAAGCAACTAAGCAAGCAAGCAGATATGAGGGAGATAGATGCCACATCATATGCAGATCTCAGAGAAAGCAGAAGCTGAGAAGGACCTTCCCTCAGAGCTAACAAAGAGAGAGAAACTTTCTTAGAGCCGGCCCGCTGAATTCAGACTTCTAGATTCTTAAACTGTGAGAAAATAAATTTCTACTTGCTCTAGCCACTGACTTGTGATATTTCTGCTAAAGCAGCATTAAATAATCAAGACATTCACTAAACAGACAAACAAAAAAACAAACAAAAAAAAAAAACTGCAATAAACAACAATAACAAATCCCAGGTAAAAGCACTATCAAACCTTAGCTAGTATTTAAGAAGTAATATTACTTCTAAAGTCACCATATTAAAATATCTAAAATGTTTAGTTTTTACCAGAAATGGGAAAAAAACAAAAGGTGTACAAGAGGCAAAAAATGTGGACCAATCACAGGGAAAAAAAAAGAAAACAAGAGAAAGAAGAAGATAAAAAAAACCTCAACCTTAGGAAGATGGAGGAATAGGCAGACAAGCGACACAAACTCTCTTCAACAAAGAAAGAAAAACCAATTGACAGAGATACAGAAGATAATCCTGGAGCCCTGAACTTTGAAAGGAACTATAAAGAAGTGGATTAGGCACCAACTAGTGGAAAAATCTGAACAAAAACTGTTGAGTACAGAGATGGTATAACCCAGAAACCAACCTAGCTATGGAAGTATCCAAAGTAAATAAGCCTACAAGATTGTAAACAGGGAACTAGAGACATCAATTCACAAATGAGGACAACTACAAACCAAAAAGAGGGGTAAAATTGTGTCATTACAAAACTTCTAGATGGTAAGGATATCGAGACAACTATAAGACAGAATGAGCTTTTCTAAACTTTGGAAGAAAACTATAAATCACAGGGTAACCTCAAAGAAGAGTGATAAACCTTCACATCAAAAAAAAAAAAGAGGACCAAAACAAATATTTAGCAAATTCTAAAACAATAGCAACAAAGGAAGTGATAACTCAATTCATAAACAAAATGAGCTCAACATAGAAAATTATATGGAACAAAGAAATCAATACCACCAAAGAGCACATAACAAAAATGACAGTAACAAATTCATATTTGCTGATAATTACGTATCTGGCAAAGGACTTATCTCTAAGATTTATAGAAAAGTCCAATGCCTCAACTCTAAAGGAATTAAAAATTCAATTGAAAAATGGGCAGAAGACATGAATAGACACTTCACCAAGGAGGATATTCAGGTGACCAGCTAATACATGAAGAGATGCTCACAATCATTGGTCATCAGAGAGATGCAAATCAAAACAACAATGAGGTACCATCTCACCCCAACACTGATAGCAAGGCTCAACAAGACAGAAAATAACAAATGCTGACAGGGATGTGGAGAGATTGGGACTCTCATACACTGCTGGTGGGACTATGAAGTGATACAACCACTGTGGAAAGCCATATGCTGATTCTTAAAGGTGAAATTGGAGATACCATTTAACCTAGCAATCCCATTACTAGGTGTATATCCTAGAGAGGTGAGAGCCAGGACAGGGACAGATATATGCACACTCATGTTCATTGTAGCACTATTTACAACAAAAAGATGGAAATAACCTACGTGCCATCAGCAGAAGAGTGGATGACCAAACTCTGATATATAAACATAATGGAATGCTACACAGCTCTAAAGAATAATGTAGAGTTGGCAAAACAGCACATAATATGGATGAACTGGGAGAACATTATGTTGAGTGAAATAAGTCAATCACAGAAGGACAAATATAGTATGAGTTTGTTGTTGTGGAGGGTCAAGAAAAGGTTTATATATGGAAGTAAACTGTCTTTCTTGGTTGCCAGGGGTGGGAGGGAAGAGGAGAGAGCACTGCAAAAAAAAAAAAAAAAAAAAATTGACCCATGTCACTTTAGTTTTGTATCTTTCATTGCACGTAAATTATATTTCAGTAAACTGTGTTAAAAAAAAAAAAAAGAAGAAAAATCAACAGAGCCTAAAAGACCTATGGGAAACTATCAGATGTATAGAGATGCAGAAGAGTTCAAGCAGAAAGGGACAGAAAGAATATTTGACCTAAAGATAAGCCCTGAATATTTGAAGAAATAATGGTTGAAAACTTTCTAAGTTTGAAAAAAAACATTGATCTACACATTTAAAAAGCTCAATGAATAGCAAGTAGAATAAATTCAGTGATCCACACTGAGACATATTATAATTAAATCATATAAAAAGAAAAACAAAGAGAATCTTTAGGGCAGCAAGAGAAAATGACTCATCACATACAAGAGATCTACAATAAGGTTAAGATTCTGGTTTCATGGGAATAGGCAGACAAGCTACACAGACCCTCTTCACAAAGAAAACAGAAACCAATTGACAGAGATACAGAAGATAATTCCTGGAGCTCTGAGTTTTGAAAGGAATTTTACAGAAGTGGATAGGCAACAACTAGTGCAAAAAACTCAAATGAAAACAGTGAGTATGGAGATGGACGAGGCTGCGGACTATCAGCTACTCTGATAAGACTGAATATTTCCAAATGGTGTTGTGACCTGAGAATTGACCTAAAGAAAAGCCCTGGTTGCCAAGGGCTGCAGGAATAACCAAGCTGGGGCCTATGACCAGGAAGGAGACAACCTGAACTGTGGACTTTCAGTTCTCTGGAGGATGCAGCCATTTTGATTGCTTACAAGTGGAGGCCATTGTGGATATTTAAGGTGGCCAAGAGCTCAGCTATTTTGAAAGTTTACAAGGAATAGCCATTTTGGATATTTAAAGAGACTGTGTTCTCATTCGGATTCCAGGGACCTAAGAATAAGCTCTGTTTGACAAGGATGGCAGGGACATATGAGAGGCTGACAACAGGAGAGAAGACAGGTGGTGAGTGTATAAGTGCTGCTAACTAGCAAATAGAGGAGCACAGTGCCCTTCTTACATAGATAACATCCAAACAAAACAAAGAGAACAAAAATCGTGGGCAAGTCACTTCAACATACAATCACCAATTAAATATAAACATAAAAACATCAAAATGCCTTGGTGACAACAGAGAATTGCAGTCCATGCAAAGAAGCAAGATAAAGGAGGAGAAACAAGAGACCAGGATACAGACCCAGAACACATCCCTGAGGAAGAAGCAGTATTGGAACTCCTTGATAAGGAATTCAAAAGAATTACATTTAGGTACTTTCAATGGATTGAGAGACAGATCAAGGAAAACACTGACAAAATTAAGGAAAACACAGAAAAATGCTAGGACAATTCCAGAAGACGATACAAGAACAAAATGACAAAATCAATGAAAAATTAGAAATGATACAAAATCTACAGATAGAAAACCAGAAGATAAATACTAAATTCTCAGAAACAGATAACACATTGAATGGTCAAAGGAGTATAATTGAATCAGTAAAAGACAGAATTAGTGAGGTTGAAGACAAATATCTCAATACTTCTTTGGAAAGGGCTCAATCACAGAAAAAAGATCAAATAAAAATGAAGAAAGCCTTAGATTCATGTGGGATACTATCAAAAGGAATAACCTACATGTAATCAGAATTCCAGAATAGGAAGAGAGAAAGAAAACCACTGAGAAAATTGTTGAAGATTTGTTGGAAGAGAATGTCCCCTGATATGATGGAAGATGAGAATCTATCCATTCAAGAAGTTCAAATAACCCTAAACAGGATAGACCCCAAAAGAAAATCACCATCACATATCATCATTAAACTCACCAAAACCAAAGACAAAGAAAAAAAACCTGAAATCAGCATGGGAAAAAAGAAAAGTTACCTGTACAAGGAGCAACCAATAAGACTAAGGTTGGATTTCTCCGCAGAAAACATGCAGGTGAGAAGACAATGGGATGGTATATATAAAACCTTGAAAGAGAAAAATTTCCAACCAAGAATTATATACCCAGCAAAATTGTCCCTCAAATATGATGGTAAAATTAGAACATTTCAGATAAGTAGAAATTAAGAGAGTTTGTTAAAATCAGACCAACTTTACAACAGATGCTAAAGGGAATCCTTTGGACAGAGAACCAACAACAGCAAACAACAATTGACCATTAACACACATGATGACATAGACCAGAAACCAACCCAGTTATAGAAGTATCCAAAGTAATAAGCCTACAAGATTGTAAACAGGGAACTAGAGACATCAATTGATAATTGAGGACAACTACAAACAAAAAAGAAGGAAAAAAAAAATGAAATTGTGTAGTTACAGAACTCCTAAATGGCAGTGAATTCAAGACAACTACAAGATAGAAGAAACTGTTATAAACTTGGGAAGAAAATTATAAATCACAGGGTATCCTCAAAGAAAAATGATAAATCTTCACATCAAAATAATAAAAAAAGAAGAAGCACAAATATTTAGCAAAAACTAAAACAATAGCCACAAAGGAAGTGATAACACAATTCATAAACAAAATGAGCTCAGCACAGAAAATTATATGGAGCAAAGAAATCAACAACACCATGAAAAAAACTCCAACACTTCAACAGCAAAAAGAGTAACAATCCAATTCAAAAAGAGCAGAAGACTTGAATAGACAATTCACCAAAGAATACATTTAGGCAGTCAGCAAATACATGAAGAAATGTTTATGATCATTAGCCATCAGGGAGATGGAAATCTAAACAATGAGATGCCATCTCACCCCAGCACTAATGGCAAAGTTCAACAAGACAGAAAATAACAAATGTTGGTGAGGATGTGAGAGATTGGGACTCTCATACACTGCTGGTGGGACTGTAAAATGATACAATCACTGTGGAAAGCAGTATGGCAGTTCCTTAAAAAGTTGGAATTAGAAATACTGTTTGACACAGCAATCCCAGTACTAGGTAAGTGAGATCCAGGAAAAGAACGGACATAATGCATACTCATGTTCATAGCAATACTATTTACAATAACAAAAAGATGGAAACAACCTACATCCCCATCAACAGAAGAATGGATAACCAAACTATGGTACATATACACAACGGAATACTATGCAAGCCTAAAGAATAATGTAGAATCTGTAAAACACCACATAACATGGATGAACTTGGAAGACATTATGCTGAGTGAAATAAGGCAATTACAGAAGGACAAATATAGTATTAGTTCATTATTGTAAAATGTCAAGGAAAGGTTTATATTTGGAAGGAAACTTTCCTTGTTGGTTACCAAGGGTGGGAGGGGAGGGGTGCCAAAAAATAAATGCATTGACCCATGTCACTTTAGTTTTGTGGATTCCACTGTACATAAATTATATTTCAATAAGATGTATTTTTTTAGAAGTTTGTTTTATATTCAATGTTACATGTGTACATTTAGTTTCACTCCCCATTTACTACGCCTAACCCTAACCCAGTCTCTTCTCCTGCCTGACGAGTAACCCTCCCCCTGTGCCCTTTACAGTTATGCATTCCTCTCTGTTCTGTATTACCTCCGTGTGAATGTTGCCCCTCTGGTACCCCACAGTCTATTGTTCCAAGGGATGTATTTCCATAGAGTATGTGGGACCCTCTCCCTGGGTTGAGTGGTCTGCATGTACATCTTGTTAACTATTCAGCTGAGACCCAGTGCCTGGAAGTGAGCTTTATTCTAGGTGCAAAATGCATTCCAGGGCCATAGTATTGGGGGTCTCACCAGACTCCAACCAACCAGTAGTTCTCGTCATTACTGAGTTTTTGGATTTTGTTCCATGTCTTTCCTTTCCACTCGATCCAGGATCTCCAGATTTGACCCTTTCCTGAGTGATTGACATTGGTAGCTGGGCACCATCTAGTTCTTCTGGTCTTGAGGGCCATCATGTCCTAGGGCTGATTGGTTCCAAATGTCCTTGTTTTTTTTTTTTTTTTTTTTTTTGCCTTCTTCTTCGCTTCTGACGCTAGGAGACCTTTAGGTGCATCTTAGATGGCTGCTTGAAAGCTTTTAAGACCCCAGTCGCTATTCACCAAGGCAGGATGAAGAGTAAGGCTGTTATGTATTTTGTTGTGTCAATTGAGTCTGGTGTCGGCCAGTACTATGGCCCTGAGAAGGTAGATCCATTGGATCTTTCTCCCATAGTGTCTGGGAGTCTGTGAGGAATTGCTCTGTGTCTGTCTTCTGTTGTTTCTGTAAGGATTGCAGGCATTTTGTATCACTAGTATCTGTGCAAGATTAGCTTGTGCTGAATCTATCCTTGGTCTAGAGTGTACTTTTATTCATTGATCCCATCTGGTCCACTCTGGTGTTTATGCGTTTATCTATAGCCGGGTGTTTGGTGTTAATAGTAATGTAGTATTGTGGGCACACTGGTTGGTGTTAGCATCTGTCATCTATCTCTTATGTGCACAATTCAGGGTCCTCCCTTTTCCTAATGTTATCATGGTGGTCTCAGACCCTTTGCATATATCCCTCCCCTTACCCAAGTCAGCGTGAGGGCCCCAACTAGCCTGCAATTAATCCTTCCATTTTCCTCCCCAACCCAGTAACTTACAAAGTGAGTTCCCTTTCCCAAGCCAACCCTTCTTCGTATTTTTAGAGTAATGGGCTCACACAGTACTTGTCCTTCTGTGATTGACTTATTTCACTCAGCATAATGTCCTCCAGGCTCATCCATGTTGTGAGGTGGTTTGCATATCCCTCATTGTTCTTGAATATAGCATAGTACTCCATTGTGTATATGTACCATAATTTGGTTATCCACTCATCTGTTGATGGGCATTTAGGTTGCTTCCATCTCTTTTCTATAGTGAATTGTGCTGTGATGAATATAGGTGTACATGTCTGTTCATGCGCTGTCTCTCACCTCTTTAGGATATATTTCTAGTAATGGAATTACTGGGTCAAATGGTATTTCTATTTTCAGTTTTTTAAGGAAACATCATACCATATGCTACAATGGTTGTACCATTTTACAATCCCACCAGCAGTGTACAAGGGTTCCAATCTCTCCACAACCTCGCCACAGTTTGTTATTTTCTGACCTTTTGAACTTTGCTATTATTGCTGGGGTGAGATGATATCTCATCATTGTTTTGATTTGCATCTCTCTAATGACTAATGATCTCGAGCAGTTTATCTTGTGTTTGTTGGCCATCAGTGTATTAACTTTGGTGAAGTGTCTGTTCAAGTCTTTTGTCCATTTGTGAATTAGGTTATTTGTCTTTTTGGTGTTGAGTTGTAGAACTTTTCTATAGATTTTGGAGATAAGTCCTTTGTTAGATATGTCATAGGCAAATATTTTTTCCCAATCTGTAGGTTCTCTTTTTACCCTTTTGATGAAGACTTTCGACGCACATAAAAATTTAATTTTTAAAAGGTACCAGTCATCTAGCTTCTCTTCTATCTCCTGCACATTCTGGGTTATGCTTGATAGTCTATTTATGGCATAAATTAGGGTTCCCAGATTTTCCCCTATTTTATCTTTGATGAATTTTATAGTTTTGGGTTTTACATTTAAGTCTTTGATCCAGCTTGAATTTGTTTTTGTGCATGAGGTTAGGTATGGGTCTTGTTTCATTTTTCTACAGGTGGAGATCCAGTTTGCCAGCACCATTTGTTAAAGAGGCTGTGTCGTCCCCATTTTATGGGTTTTGGATCTTTGTCAAAGATCAGGTGTCCATAGATGGATGGGTCTATGTCTGGACTTTTGATTCTGTTCCATTGGTCTATCTGTCTACCATTGTACCAATACCATGCTGATTTGACTACTGTGGCTGTATAGTAGTTCTTAAGATCTGGAAGAGTGAGACCTCCCACTTTATTCTTCTTCAGCAGTGCTCTGCTTATTAGAGGTCTCTTTTCTTTCCATATGAAGTTAGTCATTGGTTTTTCCATGTCCTTAAAAAATTTTATTGGTATCTGGATCAGGATTGCATTAAATGTGTAGATTGCTTTAGGTAGTACTGACATTTTCACAATATTCAATCTACCTATCCATGAACAAGGTAGGTTCTTCCATTTATGTAGTGCCCTTGTTGTCTCTTGTAGTAGTTTTTTGTAGTTTTCTTTGTATAGGTCTTTTATGTCTCTGGTAAGGTTTATTCCTAGATATTTTACCTTTTTAGTAGCTCTTGTAAATGGTATTGTTTCCCTTTTTCTTTATCAGAGGACTCTTTGTTGGTACAGAGGAATCCAGTGTTGATCTTGTATCCTACCACTTTGCTGAACCTTTCTATTATTTCCAGTAGTTTTTTTTTTTTTTTGAGTCCCTTGGGTTTTCCACATGCGGGATCATATCATCCACAAATAGAGATAGTTTTAATTCCTCTTTGGCAATTTGTATGCCTTTTATTTCTCCTTCTTGCCTTACTGCCCTGGCCAGGACTTCCAATACAATGTTAAATAGAAGTGGTGATAAAGCACATCCCTGTCTGGTTCCTGTTTGTAATGGGAATGCCTTGAGTCTTTCTCCATTAATAATGACATTGGTCGTTGGCTTTGCATATATACCTTTTATTATGTTGAGGAATTTCCTTCTATCCCTATTTTGCTGAGAGTTCTGAACAGGAACGGGTGTTGGATTTTGTCAAATGCCTTTTCTGCATCGATTGATATAATCATATGGTTCTTTTCTTTTGTTTTGTTTATGGGTGGATTACATTGATTGTTTTTCTGTTGTTGAACCATCCTTGCAAAACTGGTATGAATCTCACTTGGTCAGGGTGTATTATTTTTTGATATGTTGTTGGATTCAGTTGGCTAGGATTTTGTTGAAGATTTTTACATCTATGTTCATGAGGAATATTGGTCTGTAGTTTTCCTTTTAAGTGGTATCTTTCCCTGGTTTTGGTATTAGTGTTATGTCTGCTTCATAAATGAGTTTGGGAGTATTCTGTCTTCTTCTATGTTCTGAAATGATTTGAGTAGCATAGATGTCAAGTCTTCTCCAAATATTTGGTAAAATTCTCCAGTGAAGCCATCAGGCACAGGACTTTTGTTTGTGAGAAGTTTTTATTTTTATTATTATTATTTTTTATGACCTGCTCAATTTCTTCTTTTGTTATAGGTCTGTTCAAGTATTCTATCTCTGAGTGAGATCGTTTAGGTAGGCTTTTTGATTCTAGAAATTTGTCCATCTCTTCCAGGTTCTTAAATCTGTTGGAGTACAGTTTTTCACAATATTCTGTTAGTATCTTTTTTTATTTCAGCTGGTTCTGTTGTGATGGCACTCTTTTTGTTTACTGTTCTTGTGATTTGGGTCTTCTCTTTCTTTTTGTTTGTTAGATCTGCCAATGGTTTATCAATTTTATTAATCTTTTGGAAGAACCAGCTTTTTGTTTTGCTGATTTCTCAATTTTTTTTTTCTGTTTCATTTATTTATTTCTTTTTTTTTTTTTTTAATTAGGATTTGGGTGAAGATTTACAGAGTAAATTCACTTTTCATACAGCAGTTCACATATACTTTGTCTCATGTCATTGACCAA
>NW_006922179.1:1094874-1101454 GCF_000298275.1 Orycteropus afer afer
CCTCTTTGAAAGTGGTGTGTTAACATCTCCTACCACTATTGTGGAGTTGTCTATTGTCCTTCTTAATTCAGTTAATATTTGCTTCACATATTTTGGAGTACTTTCATTGGGTGCATAAATATTCATTATCATAACATCTTCTTTGTCAGTTGACACTTTCAGCATCATATCATGTCCTTCTTTGTCTCTTATGATGTTTTTCACCTTAATATCTATTTTATCAGGAATTAATATTGTCAATCCTGCTCTTTTTGACTACCATTAGCTTGGAATTTTTTTTTCCATCCCTTAACTCTTAATTTTTTTTTTATCTTTGTGTCTAAGGTGGGTCTCTTGCAGGCAGCATATTGATGGGTCTTCTTTTCTTATCCAGTCTGCCACTCTCTTTCTCTTGATTGGTGCATTTAGTCCATTCACATTGAATGTAATTAGTGATATATATGAATCGATTGTGATTGCTGTCATTCTATTGTGTTTTTTTGTTGTGTTGTTGGTGTTTCCTTGGTCCATATACTTTTCTGTACTGAGTTCAATTTATTGTCTAATGTGTCCTCTCTTCTTCTTTATTTTTGGTTTTGTGCTTATTAAACCCATATGTTTTCCTTCCTTTTGGGTTTGCTTAGGGGGATTGCTAATTTTCTCTGTGACTACCTTGGAGTGAATTCTTGTCTCTACATCTTTAGAACAGTGCATTCTATGAAGACATTGTCCTGTTTTCCTCTCCATTTAGAAGTTTGTACCTAGAAGTTTTATTCCCGCTAATAGGTTAGTTGTTGTTGTTGTGTGCAGATTGTCTTCCTTGATTTTTAGTTTACAGTATTTTATGGCCTTATTTTGAGTTTCTATTTCTGATGTGGCTTTAGTGTTGATGTCACATATCCTGATTTTGTTGATCTGTGTTGTGGGTTTTCTATTGGAAGGACTTCCTTAAGCATTTCTTGTAGGATTGGTCTGGTTTGCACAAAATCCCTTAATTTCTGTTTGTCTGAGAATGCCTTGATTTCACCCTCATATTTGGTGGACAGTTTGGCTGAGTTTTGGATTCTTGGTTGGAAGTCCTTTTCCTTCAGTGTTTTATATATGCCGTCCCATTGACTTCTTTCCTGAATAGTTTCTGCTGAGTAATCGGAGCTCAGCCTAACTCTTTGATTATTATAAGTAATATTTCCTTTTTTCTCGCAAAATTTTTTCTTTGTCTTTGGTTTTGGAGAGTTTGATTATAATATGCCTTGGTGTTTTTCTCTTGGGATCTATCTTGCATGGAGTTTTATGAGGTTCTTGGACAAATATCCTTTCTTCCTTCATGATACAGGGCAAATTTTCTGTTAGTAGGTCTTCCACAATTTTCTCAGTGTTTTTTTTTTTCACCTCTTCTTGTTCTGGAATTCCACTGAGGCATATGTTGTTTCTTTTCATGTTGTTCCATATAACTCTTAGGTTTTCTTCATTTCTCTTAAATCTTTGTTCTGATTTTTCTTCATACAGGCTGGTGTCCAGGGATTTGTCTTCTAGTTGGGAAATGCATTCTTCAGCCAGTTTTACCCTACTCTTTAGAGCTTCTACTGTATTATGTAATTCTGTTATTTTGGTAGTCATCTTCTGGATTTCTAACTGCTGTTTTTGTATGAGTTCTGATTGTTCATTAGTCTTGGTATTTTGTTCTTGAACGATTTTCCTGAGTTCTTCCAGGGAACTGTCTGCTTCTTCTTGCTTCTGTTTGGGGTTTCCTTGGACTCTTGTAAAGCTCTATAAACATATCTCCTAAATTCCTTCTCAGATAATTCTTTTGCCTCCTCTTCCTTCATGTTTAATGGGACCTTTGTTTGTGGTTTTGCTTCTAATGCCTTGTTGTGTTTTTGTTTGATTTGAGGTTACCTGTTGTTTCCTAGACATTTTGAGTTTGTCTTTAACTGTAGGTTATGTATTGATTTGTTTTGTCTTGGTTTTATGATTTAATATTTTGAAAAGGTGGAGCTGGTGTATTTTATTTTTTGGTTATTAATTCAGGTGTGCTGGGTTGCTTTGCAATTTTCTTTGTGATGATGGAATTGCGGTGTGGAATGTGAATATAGGTCTCTGTTTGTCATAAAGAGTGTTTAGAGTTTGAGCCTGCAGGTATTATGTTGGCTGAATGTGATTTTTTCTGTTGCATGGGTGAGGGTATTTGCTGAGAAGGTGGGAGCAGAATAAAGAAAGTTCTATGCTGCTAGGAGTGGTTTCTAGGCCTTTGAGCAGGCTCTTAATGATGACATTGTACTGTTATTCACAGGTCCACAGCTCAAATTCAGCAAAGCCTCCAGTTGTTAGGAGGTTGCCACTTTCTGCCAGGCTCAGACACATGCAAAAACCCTGCTCTTGAGGTCCCTCTGTGCCAAAGAGCTGACCCAAGACAACTGGCCCACACCACAACCCACTGTGGGAGTTCCTCCCAGGGCCTGTGCACTTATGGCACTGACCCACACTGTGATCCACCATGGCAGTTGCTCCCAGGGCCTGTGCACTTGTGAAGCCAATGATCTCTCTGCTTGGATTTCAGCAGTGCTTGGGGGAGGGAAGGAAAATTGCTGCTCACACCCAGTGGACCCAAGATTACCAACAAATTCAAGCACCAGGCCCTCTGTGCCAAAAAGCTGCCCAAGCCCTTTCTTGTGATCCACTGTGGGAGTTCCTCCCAGGGCCTTCCCACTTCCAGTTTCAGCAGTGCTGGAAGTGCCCACTCATGCCCAGCAGACAAGTTTACCAATAAAAGCAGGTGCTGAAAGTAGATCCATGGGGTGAGCACTGGTTACTGGTATGGTGCATCTTCTTCCTTAATCCAGTGAGGTCTCTGATGGCCCTTCTTGCCTGCCTGTCAGTGCTCCCCCAGGGAGGTCCCCAATGGCCTTTCTTGCCTGTCAGTCAGTGTGCCACAGGGAAGCTATCCCTGTTTTTGTTATTTTTTCCCTACCCCTTTTTCCTTTCTAATCCTACTCCTCTGAGTTTGGCACACCCTGACTGAGTGAGCTGTTCAGAACACCAGAATCCCTATTTCAAACTGCTGCACCTAGTTTTTCAGGCACTCAAATGCTAGAGGGAATTAACATGGGGACTACTGACTGGATGCCATTTTTCCCCTCAATAAAATGTTTTTATTATTATTATTTTTTAAAGATTCTGGTTTCTCATCAGAAAACAGAAAGTGTTAGAATAACATATTTAAATTACTAACAGAGAAAACAACAAGAAAACCTGTCAAGCAAGAATTCTATGTCCAGAAAAAGCAGTTACGTGCCACCAAGTCAGCTCCTACTAATAGTGAACCTATGTACAACAGAATGAAACACTGCCCGGTCCTGCACCATAAACACGATATTTGCTGTGCTTTAACCTATCATTGCAGCTACTGTATCAATCCATGTCATTGAGGGTTTTCTCCTTTTTTGCTGACCCTCTACCTTACCAAGAATGATATCCTTCTCCAGGGAATGGTGCCTTTTGACAATGTGATCCAAGTATGAGAGAGGAAGTCTGACCATTCTCTCTTCTAAGGAGCATTCTGGTTGTACTTCTTCCAAGACAGATTTGTTTACCAGAAAAACTTGTCTTCCAAAAAGCTGAAACAGAAATTAAGAAATTTAATTTAAAGATTAGCAAAAGCTAAAGTGGTTCATTACAAATTCACTTGCCCATCAAGAAATCCTAAAGGAAATACTTCAGGTTAAGATAAAAGGACAATAGATTTTAACTTAAATGTATGTGGAAAAATGAAGAACTCTTGTAAAAGTAACTGTTGTTGTTGTTATGTGCCATTGAGTCAGCCCAAAATCATAGCAACCCCTCCTTGGGTTTCCGAGGTATCACTATGGAAGTAGATTGCCCAACCTTCCTTCTGAGGAGTGGCTGGTGGATTTGAACCACCAGCCTTCTGGTTTGCAGTCAAGTGCCTTAGGCACTATGTAACCGGAGCTCCTATAAAAGTAACTACACAGATTAAAAAAATTATGAATTATTGTATTTTTGATTTTTCAATTTCTCTTTTTTCCTATATGATTAAAAAGACAACTTGATAAAACAATAATTATAAATCTACTTTGATAGACATACAATGTAAAAGATGTAATTTGTGACAATAACAGCATAATGGGAGAGACAGCGATATAGAAGGGAAGTTTTTGTATAATAGTAAAATAAAGTTTGTATCAATCTGTAATTAATTTTTAGAAATAAGTTATAATTGTAAACATGGGGTAATAAGTAAGAAATAACTTAGTAAGAAATAAGTAAGTAATAAAACATCTGTATGTGTGTGTGTATGTTTTATTATATATATTTTTTTTACTTTTTATTATATATATATATATATATATATATATAAAATAAAAAATTGGCAAGGTAATTAAAATGGTACATTAGAAAATATCTTTTTAAAACAAAGGAAATCAATTAGAAATTCAGTAACCAAAAAATGGTTTAAGACATATAGAAAACAAATAGCAAAATGGCAGAAGAATGACATTCCTTACCAGCAATTATAGTAAATGGAAATGAATTAAAGTTCCAAATCAAAAGGCAAAGATTGGGAAAAAATGGCCAAAGAAAATGATCAAATTGTATGCTGCTTCCAAAATGCTCACTTCAGATTAAAAGCCATTGATAGATTGAAAGGAAAAGAGATGAAGAGGTAGACTGGCTATACTAGCACCAGACAAAATATACACCTAACAATAGAGTGATAGGTAGCAAAAAGGAACTGAACAGAAGAGAGAAATAAGCAATTTAGAGTAATAATTGGAGACTTTAGTACCTCACTTTCAATGATGATGGAACAGCTAGACAGAAGATCAGGAAGATCTTTAACAACACTATAAATGAGACGAATTAAAATGAAAACATAACTTACCAAAACATACAGGAAAATTTATAAAGCAGTGCTCAGAGAGACATTTAAACCTATATTTAAATGCTTACATTTAAAAAAGATCTCAAATCAAGTATGTAACTTTGTACTGTAATAGACTAGAATAAGAAGAGGAACTTATACCCAGAGCAAACTGACAGAAGGAATAATAGACTAGAGTGGTAATTAATGCAATAGAAGATAGAAAAGCAATAGATAAAATCAACAAAACCAAAATTTGATTCTTTGAAAAGATCAACAAAATTGACAAACTACTAACCTTACGTAAATAAAATAATAATTATAGGGAAATGTTATGAACAATTGTATGCCAACAAATAAGCTAATTTCAATGAAATTAAAAAATTCCTGGAAAGACACCAATACCAAAAATGACACGAAAAGAAACTCAGAATAGTCTTATAACAACTAAAGAAATTTTTTCATGAATGAAAAACACCCAACAAATGAAAATCCAGGTTTCACTGCTGAATCCCACCAAAACTTAAAGGAAGAATTAACATTAATCCTCAAGTTCTTCCAAAAAATAGAGGGTGAGAGAACATTCTAAGGTCATGTTACCCTGATACCAAAGTCAGAAACTATAGAACAATTTCCCAACCATACAATAAAAGACAAATAACCCAATTTAAAAATGGGTAAAGGACTTGACTAGAAATTTATACTAAGAATATATGCAAATGGTGAATAAGTACATGAAAAGATGTTCAACATTAGGGAAATGCAACCAAAACTACAATGAAATACCACTTGACACTTGGATAGCTTTTATCAGAAAAACAGAGACACATTGGGAAGAATGTGGAGAAACTGGAAACTATGCATTGCTGGTGGGAATAGAAAATGGTGCAGGCACTGTTTGGCTATTCTTCAGGGTATTTAAACATAGAACTAACATATGACCCAGAAATTGCACTATTAGGTATATATTTAAGAGAAATAATAACATGTAGCCACACAAAAACTGGGTACATGAACATTCATAGCAGCACTATTCACAAAAGCCAAAATGTGGAAACACTCAACTTATGAAAAAAGTAAATACCCATACAATTTATTATCAGACATAAAAAAGAATCAAGTACTGATACATGCTACAATATGGATGAACTTTGAAAGAAGCCAAAGAAGGCCAAATATTGCATAATTTCATTTATATGAAATCTCCAGAGTAGGCAAATTCATAGAGACAGAAAGTAGATTATTGGTTGCAAGGGATGGGAGAAGGGCTAACAGGGGCTTTAATTGGTCAAGATTTCCTTTTGTGTGGTGAAAATGTCTGGAATTAAATATAGGTGACAGTTGCACAATATGATGAATATAGTAAGAACCACTGATTTGTATACTTTAAAATGGTTACCTTGCTGAATTTCATGTTATTTTAATTTTATCTCAAAAAATTATCAAATTAATCACTTAGAATTAGTAATTTTTATAGTAAATTTATTTTATATAAACCCACCAGTCACTCCTTGGAAGGAAGTTTGGGTGATCTACTTCCATACTGATACCTCCTCGGAAACCCACAGAGGGGTCGCCATGAGTCGGATACAACTCGACAGCAGTGGGTGGGTTTTGCTTGTTTATATAACTTATTTGTATTAATTTCAAATTTATAAATGTATTTATACATTTTTATAGTACTTTAAGGAGCTCTGGTTGAGCAGTGCCTAAGGCATTTGA
>NW_006922179.1:1102274-1107652 GCF_000298275.1 Orycteropus afer afer
CAGTATCACTATGGAAGTAGGATTGCCCAACCTTCCTTCCGAGGAGTGGCTGGTGGGTTTGAACCGCCAGCCTTCTGGTTAGCAGTCAAGGGTTGCGAGGCAAAGCTAGGCCCCACATCTCCTAGAGCCAGGAAAAGGAGGATGTGGCCAGGGACCACAGAATGGTAAGTTCCAGGTAGGAATTAGGTAAGGGGAGGGTGGGGAAGTTTCTAAAAGCAAAGGGAGACAAATTTATCCGTCAGTTTGTCATCCTGTGAGGCTTGTACGTTGCTGTGAGGCTTGAGGTTGTGCCACTGGTGTTTCAGACATCAACAGAGTCGCACATGGTGCACAGGTTTTCAACAGACTAAGAAAACAGACTAGGAAGAAGGAGGAGGTCATCCACTTCCTAAAAACTGACCAGGGAAAACCTTATGAATAGCAGAGAAACACTGTCTGATACATTACTGGGCAACTTTATAAATAGCTTGAAAACATTGTCCGACAAAGTGCAGGAAGAGGAGCCTTTTGGGTCAGAAGGCACTCAATATAGAACTGGAAAAGAGCTGCCTCATCAAGGTAAAACCAACCTTAATGATATGGATAAAATCTTTCAAGATCTCCATGTGCTGATGTGGCATGACTCAAATTGAGGAGAAACAGCTGCAAACATCCATTAATAATCAGAACATGGAATGTATGAAGTATGAACCTAGGAAAATTGGAATTTGTCAAAAATGGAATGGAGCACATAAAGATTGATATCCTAAGCATTAGTGAGCTGAAATGGACTGGTTTTGGCCACTTTGAATCAGACAACCATATGATCCACTATGCCAGGAATGACAAAAGGAATAGGAATGGCGTGGCATTCATCATCACAAAGGATGTTTCAAGATCTGTCATGAAGTACAATGCTGTCAATAATAGGATAATATCTATACGCCTACAAAGAAGACCCATTAATACGACTATTATTCAAATTTATGCACCAACCACCAAAGGCAAAGATGAGGAAATTGAAGATTTTTATGAACTTCTGGAGTCTGAAATTGACTGAACATGCAATCAAGATGTGTTGCTTATTACTGGTGATTGGAATGAAAAAGTTAGAATCAAAGAATAATCTCTGGTTGTTGGAAAATTTGGCCTTGGTGACAGAAATAATGCTGAAGATTACATGAAATAATTTTGCAACACCAACAATTCATTCATTGCTAACACCTTTTTTCAACAATATAAATGGTGGCTATACACGTAAACTTTGCCATATGGAGTACACAGGAATCAGTTTGACTACATCTGTGGCAAGAGGAGATGGAAAAGCTCAATATCTTCAGCCAAAACAAGGCCAGGAGCTAATTGTGGAACACACCATCAACTGCTCATATGAAAGTTCAACTTGAAGTTGAATACAATTAGAACAAGTCAAAAGAGCCAGAATATGACCTCAAATATATTCCTCCTGAATTTAGAGACCATCTAAAGAATAGATTTGATACATTGAACACCAGTGGCCGAAAACCAGAAGAATTGTGGGATGACATCAAGAGCATCATCCATGTAAAAAGTAAGAGGTCATTAAAAACACAAGAAAGAAAGAAAAGACCAAAATGGATGTCAGAAGAAACTCTGAAACTTGACCTTGAGCAAAGAGTAGCTAAAGCAAATGGAAGAAATGGCTGAACAGAAGATAAAAGATAAAAGAGCTGAACAGAGATTTCAAAGAGCACCTCAAGCAGACAAAGCCAATTATTGTAATGAAATGTGCAAAGACCTGGAGTTAGAAAACCAAAAGGGAAGAACACACTTGGCATTTCTCAAGCTGAAAGAACTGAGGCAAAAATTTAAGCCTTGAGTTGCAATATTGAAAGATTCTATGGGCAAAATATTGAATGATGCAGGAAGCATCAAAAGAAAATGGAAGGAATACAGAGTCACTGTACCAAAAAGAACTGGTCAGTCATCATCCATTTCAAGAGGTGGCATATGTTTAAGAAGCAATGGTATTGAAGGAAGAAGTCAAAGCTGCAATGAAAGAATTGGTGAAGAAGAAGGCTCCAGGAATTGATGAATACCCATTGAGATGTTTTGACAAATGCATGCCCTGCTAGAGGCACTCACTCGGTTATGCCAACAGATTTGGAAGACAGCTAGCTGGCTAACTGACAGGAATAGATCCATATTTGTACCCATTCCAAAGAAAACTGATCCCACAGAATGTGGAAATTTTTGAATAATATCAATAATATTGCATGGAAGTAAAATTTTACTGAACATAATTCAAAAACGGATGCAGCAATATATTGACAGAGAACTTCCAAAAATACAAGATGGTTTCAGAAGAGGACATGGAACAAGGGATATCATAGCTGCTGTCAGATGGATCTTGGCTCAAGGCAAAGAATACCAGAAAGATATTTACTTGTATTTTATTGACTATGCAAAAGCATTTGATTGTGTGGATCATAACAAAATGTGAATAACATTGAGAAGAATGGGAATTCCAGAACACTTAATTGTACTTATAAGGAACCTGTACATAGACCAGGAGGCTGTCATTCAAACAGAAAAATGGAAAACTGCAAGGTTTAAAATCAAGAAGTGAGTGCATCAGAGTTGTATCCTTTCATCATACTTACTTAATCTGTATGCTGAGCAAATAATCTGAGAAGCTGGGCTATATGAAGAAGAATGTGGCATCAGGTTTGGAGGAAGAATCATTAACAACCTGTGATACACTGATGACACACAAGTTTGCTTGGTTAAAATGAGGATGACTTGAAGTACTTACTGTTGAAAATTGAAAAATACAGCCTGCAGGATGCATTACATCTCAATATAAAGAAAAAAAAAATCCTCAAAACTGGACCTATAAGCAGCATTACGATAAATGGAGAAAAGATTGAAATTGTCAAAGACTTCACATTGCTCAGTTCTACAATAGACGCCAATGGAAGCAGCAGTCAGGACATCAGATGACCTATAGCACTGGGCAAATTGTCTGCAAAGGACCTCTTTCAAGTGCTGAAGAGCAAAGATTTCTCCTTGAGGACTAAGGTGCACCTGACACAAGCTACGGTATTTTCAATTGTCTCATATGCATGTGAGAGCTGGACAATGAATAAGGAGGACCGAAGAAGTTGATGCTTTTGAGCTGTGGTGTTGGCAAAGAATGCTGAATGTACCATGGACTGCTGAAAGAGCTAACAGGTCTGTCCTGGAAGAACTGCAGCCAGAATGCTCCTTGGAGGCGAGAATGGCCAGACTTCGTCTCATATACTCTGGTCATGTTGTCAGAAGGGATCATTCCCTGGAGAAGAATGTCATGCTTGGTAAGGCAGAGGGTCAATGAAAGAGGGGAAGCCTTTCAACGAGGTGGATTGACATGGTGGCAGTGGCAATGGGCTCAAGTGTAGTAAGAATCATGGAGCTGGCTCAGGACTGGGAGGTGCTTCATTCTGCTGTGCCTAGGGTTGCTATGAGTCAGAAATGACTGGACGGCACCTAACAACAACAACAATATTTGGCATGGACATTAAATTGTAGAAAATGTAAGATAAATTTGTACCTTTTTCAGAAGAACTGGACTTGGTTTCTTATTTGCAAAACAAAATTTTAATCAGTAGTTTTCAAAAAAAAATTAGTGATGTCTTTTTCATTTATTTACTATGCCATTTCAGCTTATGATTTTGAAGCTGTATGTTAAATAGTAGAACAGAGTGTTTCAGACTCCAAATCTGTTGTTGTCCCTGGAATTAACTGCTTGTTTTTTAGCCTAGAATTTTTGACCAGAAAAAGACTTTGGGAGATTCAAAATGGAGTCTCGCCAGTGAGCACCGCATTTTTTCCCTCTGGCATCTAAGAACTTTAAGAACTAGGTACAACAGTTTGAATTGAGATTTTTGGCACTCTGAACAGCTCACTGATCCAGGTTGCACCAAACACAGAAGAGCAGAATTGCAGGAAAGGTACAGGGAGATTTTTTTTTGGGAAAGAGCTACTACCGGAAGATGAATGGGCACCTAAGACAGACCATTGGAAACCTTTCTGGGAGAGTCATTGTCTGCCGGGCAGAGGTGGCAGCCTGAGATACCCAAGCCAAGAACAAGATCAATTATAGCAGCTTACCAGCAACCAATGCAATATTCCAGCAGGCAGCGGAAAAGACCTGTCTCCAGCAGCTGATTTTGTCGGTAATTTGGGAGGTGAGGCGGCAGTGGGTCACAGACACCATTCCTCTCACACAGGTGGAGATCTCACTGGTGCATCAGAAAGGCTAATTTCCTCCCCTCCCAGCAGATTACAGAGCGGGTTTGGGTCAGACTGGGAGACACCATGATTTTCTTTCCCACGGTTATGGGGACCGCACATCACTGGCAGTTACTGCCCCGAATCCACCACAGCTAAAATTGCACGCATCTTTGGCCCCGCAGGGAGCAGTATCACAGACAAACTCTAGAGCTGGTCATTGGTGGTCTGGCTGGATTGAGTCATCACCGCGGGCAGAAGGGGCACAGAGAGCAGAAAAACCGCAGCTGAGCGCGCTCACTCCAATTTTGCCCTGGAGCTGTGCTTTGGAGCTGTGGGCCCGCGGAGTCGGGGGCTTTGAGTGTGCATGAAATTGGCAGGAATTTGTGACCCTCTAATAATATGAATCTTTCCTGAGATGCAGCCATGGTCTTACAAATAAATACATCATAAGTAAGAGCCTGCTCAGGTGCTCCCCTGAGTCCAATGCACCTGAAATTGCATGCATCTTTGGCACTGCAGGTAGGCAGTATCACAGACAAACTCCAGAGCTGGCCATTGGCGTCTGGCTGGATTGAGTCAGCACTGTAGGCAGAAGGGGCACAGAGAACAAAGAAACTACAGCTGAGCCCAGTCCCCAAATTTTGCCTTGGAGCTGTGCTTTGGCACTGTGGGGCTACGGAGACAGGGCCTTTGTGTGTGCCTGAAATTAGCGGAAATTTGTGGCCCTCTAACAAGAGGAACTTTTTCCTGAGGTCAAGCCACGGTCTTGCAAATAAATACCTCATCAATAATATCCAGGTCAAAGCCCTAATAACCGACCCTAGCAACACTAAGCTTTCCTTCTTCTGCTCCCACCTTCTCCGTCAATAACTTCACTCATTCAATAGAAGAAACCATATTCAGCCAATTACCATAAAACCTCATGCTTTGAACTCTAAACCTCCTGTATGAAAAACAGAAACACATATCCACACTACACACAGTGATTTCACCATCACAAAGAAAACAGCAAAGCGACCCAACTCACCTGAATCAATATTAAGATAAAACACACCAGCTTCAGCTTTTCAAAATATTAAACAGTAAAGCCAAGGCAAAACAAATCAACATGTAACCAGCACCTAGAGACAACATGAAGAGACAAT
>NW_006922179.1:1110393-1110834 GCF_000298275.1 Orycteropus afer afer
GAGACAAGGAAGGACATTATATAATGATTAAAGGATCAATTGGTCATGAAGATATAACCATAATAAATATCTATAGACCCAATGAAAGGGCCCAAAAATACATAAATCAGACTTTAAAAGAGTTGAAAAGCCAAATAGATGACTCCATAGTCTAGTGGGAGATTTTAACACATCACTTTCTTTGAAAGATAGAACAACTGGAAAGAAACTCAATAAAGATACAGAAGAGCTAAATAATACACTCCACCAACTGGGCCTTATAGATTTCTACAGATTACTTCATCCAACAGCAACACAATATACATTCTTCTCCAGTGCACATGAACTTTTTCCATGATAGACTATATGTTAGGCCTTGAATTAAAGGAAAATGAAAATGCAACATACCAAAATCTATGGGACACAGCAAAAGCAGTGATCAGAGGCCAATTTATAGCAATA
>NW_006922179.1:1113668-1114312 GCF_000298275.1 Orycteropus afer afer
AGTTGAACCTGTGGGCTTGGGACCATAGTCGCAGGGGTCATCAAGCTCAATTGGCATAACATACTACACAAAACATTGTTCCACCTCCTGCCTTGACAAGTAGAGACTGGGATCTTAAAAGCTAGTAAGCTGTCATCTAGATGCAACGATGGATCTCTCCTCATCCAGAGCAAAGATGAATAAAGAAAACCAAAATTCATGGAAACAATTTGTCCTAGCGACTGGTACACCATCTGATCTGCAGCCTATATGACTATGAGACCTGAAGAACTAGATGATGCCCGGCTACCACTGTCTTCAACTCGAAAGGGGATCTATGTAGGAGATCCTTGATAGAGAGGGAGAACAATATGGAACAAAACTCAAAATCATTGGAGGAAAAAAGAAAAGGGGGACCAGGTTTGCTGGTCTGATAGAGCTGGATGGAACCACTGAGACTATGGCCCCTAGCTGCCCTTTGGGTCTGGAATCAAACCCACACCTGTGGTTTCCAGCCAAACAAAAGATGGGCATATGAGTTGAACATTTACCTCAAGTAGATACACTCCTTGGAGAGAACAATCATGGGAGAAAGAAGGGCTCCTTATTCACAAGGAGACAGCTCAGGGGACAGGAGCCCATGGAGGGATGGACACTGGGAAGAG
>NW_006922179.1:1114572-1121919 GCF_000298275.1 Orycteropus afer afer
TTGGTCCAGTTGTAAGGATTTTTGTTTTCTTTATATTGAGGTATAATCTGTACTGAAGGCTGTAGCATTTGATCTTTATCAGTAAGTGGTTTGAGTCCTTTTCCCTTTCAGCAAGCAAGGTTGTGTCATCTGCATATCACAGGTTAATGGGAGTTCTTCCAATCCTTATGCTGTGTTCTTCTTCATAAAGTCCAGTTTCTAAGATTATTTGCTTAGCCTACGGACTGAATAAGTATAATGAAATGATACAGTCCTGCCACACACCTGTCCTGATTTTAAAACATACTCTGTTCTTAGGACTGCCTCTTGGTCTATGTGCAGGTTCCACAGGAGGACAATTATGTGTTCTGGAATTCCCATTCTTTGCAATGCTATCCATAATTTGTTATGATCTATACAGTTGAATGCTTTTCCATAGTCAAAAAAGCACAGGTAAACATTTTTCTTGTATTTACTTTTTTGTGCCAAGATCCATCTGACATCAGCAATGATATCCCTTGTTCCATGTCCTCTTCTGAACTGGTCAACTTTCTGGCAGTTCCCTGTCCCACCATTCACTTGTCAGTTAGTGGTACTGTGGTGGTTTGCATGTTGCTGTGATGCTGGAAGCTATGCCACCAGCATTTCAGATACCAGCAGAGTCATTCATGGTGGACCAGTTTTACTGGAGCTTCCAGACTAACAAGACTAGGAAGAAGGACCTGGACATCTACTTCTAAAAATGTTAGCCACTGAAAACCTTAGGGATAGCGTAAGTGCCAGATATAAAGCTAAACACAAGCCCCTCAGGTTGGAAGGCATTCAGAATATGACTGAGTTATTAAAGTAGAGTTTTACTTTGTAAAGTAGAGTTAACATTCATGACATGGACAAGTAAATCTTGTGGGACCTTCAATTGCTGATGTGGCATGACTGAAAATGAGAATCGAGGAGCAAGTATGCTATTATTACTTCTTATTTTTTTCTCACAATTTCTTCATCCTTCAAGTCTTAGTTTAAACCTATTGTCTAAGACATGAAATCTCAGTGGAGGCAATATCACCATGAAGGGGGTGAAAATTAAAAGGTAAAAAAAACCTTACAGTTTCTGTATAAAATATAAATATTTATGGTAATTGTAATTGTTTCCTTATTTAGATCCTGGACACAATTTGATCTCCATTTTAGCAGCTGTACTCTATTTTCACCTGGGGTTATAATAGCTATAATAGTTGTTGTTCAACTCACTCCTGTGGCTTCCAGCCAAACAATAGAGAGGCATATGGGGTGAACATTTACATCAGGTATATGCACTCCTGAGAACAGAAGGGCAGTGTGCACAGGGAGACAGCTCACGGGGCAGGAGTGCGTGGAAAGGAAAGACACAGGGAAGAGGTAACTGTGGGGAGGAAATGGGAAGAGAGCTGTTATGTTATGGGGAATGGCAGTCAATGTCATGAAACAAAATGTGTATGAGCTACTGTATGGAAAATGAATTTGCTCTGTAAATTTTCACCCAAATCATAATAAAAAATTAAAAAAAAAAAAAAAAGACTTTCTACAAGCTATTGAAATATAACTGAAAAAGACAGGATACTGGTTATACCAAATTCCTTGGCTTATACAGCTGAGATCACAAGCTGGGTCTTAGTTTCCTAGTGTGCTATAACAGAAATACAGGTGGGTAGCTTTAAATAACAGAAATTTATTTTCTCATAGTTCTGGAGTCTTTTCATTCTCGAGTATTTGTTGGTGCCTTGGGAGTCCTCACATAACATCTGTCTTCACCAGATTATACCTGTATCTGTGTCTAATCTATAGGGGTTTTTTTATTGTCGTTTTATTGTGATTTGTGTGAAAGTTTACAGAGCAAATTGGTTTTCCATTCAACAATTCATACACATTTTATTTTGTGACATTCATCGTAATCCCCAGAACATAACATTTCCTCCTTGGGCTTACCATTTCCTTTCATCATTCTTTCCTATCACTTCCTGCCTTCTGAGCTTTATGCATGGGCAAATGCTGCCCTTTTGATCTTAATGAGAAAGCACCTCCTTGGTGTTATTCACCTTACAGGCCTATCATTTGGCTGAAATTTGAGTTGCAAGGGTGAGTTCAGTTCCAGGCTGAAGGATGTCTAAGGGCCATAGTCTTGAGGGTTCTACCAGACTCTAATCAGACCAATAAGCCTGGATGTTTTTTTTTTTAATGATTTGAGCTTTGTTCCATATTTTTCTTCAATTCTATGTGAGCTCTCTTATTGTGATGACTTTTAATGTGGTCAGTAGTGGCAGCCAGACACAATCTACTTCTTCTGGTCTTAGAGTTGTAGAGGCTGAGGTTCACATGGTCCATTAGTTCTCTGAATAATTGTTTCCTTGTGTCATTGATTTTCTTCCACCTTCTTTGCTCCAGGTGGGGAGAGACCAGTATTTGCATCTTAGGTGTCCTCTCACAAGCTTTTAAGAGCATAGTTACTACTCACTAAAGAATGATGTATAACATTGTCTTTGTGTTCTATATTATGCCATTTGATCTTAGTTTACCTGAGACTATGGTCCTGAGCCTGTAGGCCCAGAGACTAATTCCTTCAAGGTGTTTGGTTATGACTAAGAATCTTTCATAACTTTGCCCCGGTACGCTCTACACTATACATGGATGAATTTGTAGCAAATGTAAACACATGTAGAAATATCTTCTGTAAAATCTATATATATTCATGGATGTAGTCCCATTCACCTTCCCACCCTTGTTCAGTTTGAGAGTGTATCTATATATCCATGCAATGATATTGTTACTACTGTTACTGCATGATTGTGTACCTAATAATATTTACATCCGTTGCCTTTAACTCTTGGGCTCCTCCCAATGTCTTCTTTTGTCTTAATCAGTTTTTGCTGACCACCCTCTTATTGCATATTGCCTTTCCTTTCACCCAAGTTAATACATGCCTACTCTTTAATGCTTTCCCCTCTTACTTCTGGTAAACTTCAAAGAATGATTCTTTCTGTGTGTAAACATTTTCTTGACTTTTTACACTAGTAATCGCATACAGTTATTTATTCTTTTGTGATTCACTAATTTTATTCAGTATAGTGTAGTGCCTAAGGCACTTGACTGCTAACCAGAAGGCTGGCGGTTCAAACCCACCAGCCACTCCTTGGAAGGCAGGTTGGGCTATCTACTTTCATAGTGATATCACCTCAGAAACCCAAGGAGGGGTCGCTATAAATTGGGTGTGACTAGACATTACATAACAACAACAACAGCATAATCTCCTCTAGGTTCATCCATGTTATGAGATGTTTCCCAGATTCATTGCTATTCTTTAATGCTATGTAGTAATACGTTGTATGTATGTGCATAGTTTGTTTGTCCATTTATCTGTTAATGGGCACTTAACAAAAGGTTGTTTCCATCTTTTTGTTATTGTTAATAATGCAATCATGAACATGAGAGTCTATTGTTTTTAAAACTCAAAAGTAATTAAGTTTAGGACACACCCTGCATTGATATGAGTTCATTAACTTAAAAGAAACTCTTATTTCTAAACAGGAATACATCACAGAAATTAGGGTAGAATTCCAACACATGTTTTGGGTGGACATAATAGATCCATAGCAACTATCAGTAAGAACATGTTGATTTTCATGAAAGGAATTGGAAACTCTTCTTTACTAAGGTGATATTGAGGAATGTTGTTGATTGTCATAAAGTCAATTCTGGTTCATGGCAATCCTATATGTCCAGAGTATAATAACTCCATAAGGCTTTCAAGGCTATGGCCTTTCAAAAGTAACTCATTAGCCCTGTCTTCTGAGGCTCATATGGGTGGATTTCAACCACCAAACTTTCTATTAGTAATTGCATGCTTAACAGTTTGCATCAAACTCTGGGCTCTGATATTGCAAGCACATTTCAAGATATATCCCTTCTTGGAGGCATTTGCATTTTATTAGGTATGAGAAGACTACCAAAGGATTAATTCTGTACTGGTGACATTTGAAGCACTTTATATAGATTGCTTTTGGATTTAGAGATCTTCTCAAGACCCTAAAATTTTGCTCCATTTGTGTTTACTTGCTGTGACAAACCTGTAAGGTTAACCCTGGTTTTAACTTGTGCTCAGATCTACCCTCAGTACTTGGAATCCTTCCTCCCACAAAACTGTTAGTGAAAATATTCTCATTCTTTGAGCCTTCTCTGCTTCTCAGCATTTTCCCTGCTCTTCTGGACTATATTTTTCCATTCCATAAGGACTAGGTCTAAGACAGACAGGCAGATTGCCACTCCTGGGTTCTAAGCTCTGCTACAGAATGCTGCAAGCAACTGTCATTCAGTGCATAGTCCTTGTCAGTGCCAACAGAAACACACAGCAGGAATAAACAGATGGGCAAAATGAGCAACGTCCTTGTGATAGGTAAAAAAGATTTGCTCTTTATGAGAAAGAAAGTAGGGCAAGCTGGGTGTTGAGGCAATACAAGCTAAAATGTTCTCTGAGCAGCAACCTCCAGGGATGTTATGTCCTTTCTATAGGGGATGATCCGGACAGGTTCTATGTGAACATAACACATTCAGAAGAGAATGTTTTCTTAGTCCCTGGGTGATGCAAAGAGTTAACATGATCAACTGCTAACAAAAATTTTGAGGTTTAAGAGACCCAGAGGCCCTTCAGAAGAAAGACCTGGTGATCAACTTCTGCAAAATCAACCATTGAAAATGTCATCGGGCACAATTCTACTTTGACACACATGGGGTCACTATGAGTCCAAATCAACTCAATGACAACTGGTTTTAGTTTATTAGCTAGTGGTTCTCTACATGAATCACCATGAAGAAAATTTAGAAATAATTTTATATTTGGGTACAGAATTATATAGAAAAGGGTCATAATTTTAGGCAAAGAGTAATATGAACAAAGCTCATAGAAATTAAGAAAGAATAAAAGTCACGGCAATGGCCCAGTGGGATGCAGTAGACAGCTGGTGGCACTGGTTAAAAATGAAACCATAATTCTTTGGATCCACAATGTGAGAAACTGAAAACAAGGAATGGTCATACCATAAAATTGGAAAAATAAGATTATAACAGTGAAAGGTTATTCTAAAACAAAACCAAGACCTTATTGTAATAATCTTTTAAATTTCAATAAGTTCAATGTCAAGTCTTTAAAAGTGCAAAGAAAAAGCCAGAAACATACAAGGTTAAACAAAATAAATAAATAATCAAACCATTTGCCATTGAGTTGATTCCAACTATGCTAACTCCATGTGTTTCATAGCAGAACCATGCTCCATAAGGTTTTCAATGGCTAGGACATTTCAGAAACAGATATCTAGGCTTTTCTTCTGAGATGGTTCTGGCTAGATTCCATCCGTTAACCTTTCATTAGGAGTCAAATGCTTAACCACCCAAAGACTCCCATTAGAAGGATGTGCTATTTGTTGCTGCTGTTGTTGTTGTGTGCCAGTCAGCCAATTCTGACTCATAGCAACCCTATATGACAGAAAACTGCCCCCATAGGGTTTCTTAGACAGCAATCTTTATGGGAGCAGGTCAACAAGTGTTCTCTCCCACAGGGCTGCTGGTGAGCCCAAACCTTAACCTTACAGTTAGCAGCTGAGTCATCAGGGATTCTTTTTACAAAGACAAAAAACAAAAAACAAAACACTACCATCGAGTCTGACTCATAGCAACCCCCATTGAGTTTCTGAGGTGGTAAATCTTTATGGAAGTAGATTGCACCATCTTCCTTCCACAGAGTGGCTGGTGGGTTTGAACCACTGACCTTCTGGTTAGCAGTCAAATGTTATAGGCACAGTGACACCAGAACCCTCTTATTACAAAGATAAGAAGAGAGTACAACAAGAGAATATGCAAGAATTTAAAGGAAAGAGTTTACATTTTCAAATAAGTTATTTGTGATTTCATTAGTTCTAGTTGGAAAATATTTCACTTCTATTCACAAGGCATTTGTTGGCCAATTTTTCCAGAAGAGGATTGGCACTTCCTTCTTTCTAGTCTGTCTTAGTATGGAAGCTCCAATGAAACCTATCCACCAATGGATGACCCTCCTGATATTCAAAATACTAGGGGGAGTTCCGGCAAGATGGCGGACTAGGCAGAAAGACTGCACAGACCCTCTTCAACAAAGAAAAGAGAAACCAATTAACACAGACACAGAAGATAATCCTGGACCCATGAGCCTTGAAGGGAAGGATATATAAGTGGACTAAACCCCAACTACCAGAAGAATTTGCATGAAAATACCAAAAAAGGAGATATATGGAGCTGTGGTCTGGCAGCAATCCTGAACGATCCTGATGGCACCAGCAGCTTGGTGTTGGTAGTAGGACCTAAGAATTAACCTCAAAATCAGGCCTTCTAGCTAGGGACTGCATGGAGGACTGTGCACGGTGGCTGCAGAATAAATGGAGAAGGTGAAGAGAAAGACAGGCTGAGCTGTAGACTTTTGCAGGTCTGCAGGGCGCCTCCATTTTGAAGGTTTAAAAGTGGCTTGACTATTTTGGATATTTAAAGAGACAGCACTCTCACAGATTCCTGGGGCTTAAGAAAGTGTTCTGCTTTCCAGCAACCCCAAGGACACCCCAGACCCACAAGACTGAAAAGGTACAACATTCCTCTTGTTACTCTTAGACCCCACACCTGCTTTGTGAATGGAGGTGTGGCCATCCCCCACTACCACCTATCGTCTGGGCCCACAGGAGCTCCATCACAGTCTGTATGCTCAGACAGAGCCTGGGTGTCCTGCCCTGTTCTCCACTGATTCTCTTTTCTCTCTCTCTCTCTCTTTTTATTTTTATTTTTTTCTTTCTCGCTTTCATTTTTCTGGTGATTAGTTTGCTTGTGTTTTTCTGCTTTGAAACAACTATTATCATCAATACTTTTGTCCTTTTTTATTATTATTCTTAATCTTCCCCTCCCAGGTCCTAATTTTCAGCATTTTTACTTTTCCCTGTTCCTGGTTGAAATTTTATTTTTTGTTGTTTAAATTTAAGAGTTTTTCTTTTCCCCCTTTTTTCTCATGGTTAACACTGTTCCTTGTTCTTCTTTTTGCATTTTTCCCATTTTCTTTTCTTCATTATTCTCCTTCTCTACTTTTTCTCTCTTAGTCTCTATCCCCAGATATTGTAGGTTTTCTTGTTTTTTCTTCTTCTTTTTCTCTTTTTTCTTTTTTTGGCTACTGTTCATGTGTGATTACATGGTGTGTTTTATGTCCATGTGCTTTTACTTTTTTGATGGTTATTCAATTGTAATTTGTGTCAAATTGAGTGGGAGACAACAACAGTCCCCATAAGACAACTACACCCACACCTCCTGCAAATTCACTTAGAGCAAGAGCCA
>NW_006922179.1:1140315-1146699 GCF_000298275.1 Orycteropus afer afer
ATGAGACAAAGTATATGTGAACTGCTGTATGGAAAGTGAATTTGCTCTGTAAATCTTCACCCAAATCACAATTAAAAAGAAAAAAAAAATACTAGTGGCATACCTTCCAGAATCACAATAACACATAAGCCACCACAGTGTGACAAACAATGTGATACATGAGTGATGGGTTGAATTAAGTTTGAATTGTGGTGTTGATGAAGAATATTAAGTACACTATGGATATCCAGAAGAATGAAAAAATCTGTCTTGGAAAAGGCACAGCCATACCAAGGATGGAAGTTGTGGGGGAGGGAACTAGATAGGTGGAGACAAATACTGATTTGGGTGAAGGGTAAGGCAATATCCCAAACCGAGTCATCAACACAATAACACTAAGGAAAAGGAAGACATAGAGAGCTGCATAAGAGATACAGACAACAAAGATAAACCTTTTTACATACGCAATACTGCATTACCAGTGATGACAAACATTAATCTATGGGTAAGTAGATGGGAAGACAGGCTGAATGATCAGGTATGTCTAGGCAAAATGGAATATGACCATGACCACATATAAGGTTGGCAGACAATATTTCTACATATGTATTAGTATGTACTATAAGAATGTTCATATAACTAACAGGGGGCAAAGTTATGATAACTTCTTAGGCACAGTCAACCACCCTGAGGGAGTGAGTAGTTGGACCTATGGGCTCGAGATCTTGGTTGCAGGGGACATCAAGTTCTATTGGCATAACATACTACACAAAAACATTGTTCTACATCCCATTTTGGTGAGTAGCAACTGGGGTCTTAAAAGCTTGCAAGTGGCCATCTAGATGCAACAGTGGGTCTCTCCTCATCCAAAGCAAAGAAGAATGAAGAAAATCAAAGGTACATGGAAGCAATTAGTCCAAGGGGCTAGTGGACCATGTGAAACTCAGCCTACGTGACTATGAGACCAGAAGAAGTAGAACGTGCCTGGCTACCACTGTCAACCACTCAGAAAGTGATCAGTGCAAGAGATCCTGAACAGAGTAGGAGAACAATGTGGAACAAAACTCAAAATCATAAAGAAGACCAGGCTTACTGGTTTGATAGAGCCTGGTGAAATCCCAAGACTTTGGCCCCTAGTTAACCTTCAGTTCTGAAATTAAACACACTCTCATCATTTTCAGTCAAACAATAGACAGGCATATAGGATGAATATTTACATTAGGTCGATACACTACTTAGAATGATCAATCATAGGAGAACGGAAGAGCAGTATTTGCACAGAGAGATAGATCACGGGGCAAGAATGCATAGCGAAAAGGACACAGGGAAGAGGACATAGGGAGAAAGCAGGAAGAGAGTTGTTACATTGTGGGATTGCAGTCAAAGTCAAGAAACAAAATTTGTATGAAAATGAATTTGTTTTGTAAACTTTCACCCAAGTCACAATAAAAATTTTAAAAAGAAAAGAAAAAATACAGCCAGAATGTTCCTTGAAGTAAGAATGGCCAGACCGTCTCTCATACTTTGTTGGTAAAGTAGAGGTTCAACAAAAAAGGGGAATACTCTCAACAAGATGAATTGACCCAGTGGCTACAATAATGGATTCAAGCATTCCAAGGATTGTAAAGGTGGTGCAGGATCGGGTGGTGTTTCATTTTGTTGTACATATGGTATCTGTGAGTCAGAACTGACTCAACAGCACTACCACCAGCAAAAGTTGGAAAATGTTTAGATACTGTTCATGCATAAACAGATAGTAATTTATTTTGTTTTCTGCTCCTCTAGTGAAACTATTGGGAGCTCTGGTAGCATAGTGGCTAAAGGCACTTGACTGCTAACCAGAAGGCTGGCGGTTCAAACTCATCAGCCACTCCTAGGAAGGAAGATGGGGCAATCTACTTCCGCAGTGATGTTGTTGTTGTTGTTGCTATGTGCCGTCAAGTCGGCCCCGACTCATAGCGACCCCTGCTTGGGTTTCCGAGGCAGTATCACTACAGAAGTAGGATTGCCCAACCTTCCTTCCAAGGAGTGGCTGGTGGGTTTGAACCACCAGCCTTCTGGTTAGCAGTCAAGTGCCTTAGGCACTATGCTACCAGAGCTCCCCCTCGGAAACCCAAGGAGGGGTCGCTATGAGTCAGGTCCGACTGGACGGCACATAACAACAACAACATTGAAACTATGGGAGCTCTGGTAGTGTAGCACCTAAGGCACTTAACTGCTAACTAGAAAGCTAGCAGTTCAAACCCACCAGCCACTCCTCGGAAGAAAGGTTGCTCAGTCTATTCCCATAGAGATACTGCCTCAGAAACCCAAGCAGAGGTCGCTATGAGTTGGGTCCGGCTCCCCGGCACATAAGAACAACAACAACATTGACAATGACAGGTCCATCCAGGGAAGATTTTCTGTCAGTATTTGAAAAGGGTGGATAGGTTTTTTCTGCAAGGAAATGGAGCTTATTTCCTAGAGGTGCTATTATCTTATATTTAGTTTTCAGGAAACAAAGTTCCTCAATTATTTTAGGTTCAATATTCTTAGAATAGTGGAAAGATATCCAAGCCTGTTGGTGCTGGCTAGAGAATACCAGATATTTATCTACATATCAGCACATCAGCCAGTTACTTCTGTTCTGAATAATTTAGAAAAAATAAAGGTGGTCTATCACTTTGAACGACAGCATTTCTTTCAAAAACCATCTCTCTAGATAAATCTGTATCTCAATGCTATGTTAAAGACTTTCTATAATGTGGAAAATCAAATTAGTATCTAATCTTGCACTTGAACCTGCACAAAAAGGTTTTTGTAGAAAAGAGGAAAAACAATGTTAGAGAAAACTACACCTCCTGGTCTTCCAAAGTCTTTTAGTCATAACCCAGTTGAAATGCAATTTTCTGAGTAATAATCTTTTGTTTCCAATAATTACTAAACTTATTTTAATGTAAGTTTGATATTAAAATAAATAAGAACAAAAACCAATGTTGAAGAAGCAGTATAACTCAAAACAATAGAAACAAGGTCAGCTGCTAATTCTTGTCCTGGATTTCTTAAACCATGACCTGGTGAACAATAGTGCAGAATAGTAAATTCTGACTCTCCAGAAGCAGATTGTCACACCTAACTCCCATGGAGGGCATGGTGGGCTCCAACTACCTACTTTGTAGGTGAGCAGCTGAGCTCTAAACACTAAGCCACCAGGGCTCCTATTGTAGACATTGAGAGCTGAACAAATTCTGGAGTCATTGAATCCTACCCCCTTATTTTGCTTATGAATAAATTGAAACTTAAAGAGATAATGTGATTAGTGTTGAGTTCAAAGCTAGGTAAGAAACTAGTGAGTTAGTTTCTCTAATATATGCCCACGTAGGTACTACCTTCTTGGATATTCTTTGCACGGACCTTTTCCCACTCAAAGCACTTGATTCATGGTTCTACAAGTGCATGTTTAATTTTCTCCATTCCCCAATAGGTTAAAATCTCCATGGAAGCAGGAAACGAGGTTGTTGGTTCAATTTTGTTTATCTCTACTCCAGCCTCTGAATGAAAGAAGGAACTCAACAATAACACTCAATTTATTAAATTATTCTGAATTTCACACACCTGTCAATGCAGTGTCCTGACTTAATAATTGTTATTAGTTGCCAGTGAGTCAATTCTGACTCATGGAAACCCGTATGTGCAGAGTAGAATTTCTCCAGAATGTTTTCAAGGCTATGACCTTTTAGAAGCAGATTGCCAGCCCTGTCTTCAGAGCCACCTCTGGGTTGGTTTGAAGCACCAACTTTTCAGTTAGCAGTCTAGCACTTAACCATTTGCACCACCCTGGGAATCCTCAGTTTATAGGTAACACTTTTCATTGTGTCTGTATCCAATAATATATAATCTTTGTTTCCATCAGGTTGTCTCCATACTCGGTAAACTCAGTCTAAGCAATTACATAGTGATGTCTCCCTCTGCTTCTGATGTTCCCTTATCACTTTTGATTTATCCCATGATATGCTTCATACTGGAGTCCCGTATTCTTTTTTTTTTTTAATATCAGGCAACTCCACCTCTTTCATGAATTCTATTCTTATGCAAAGTGGATTAGAGGCAAAGATTCCCCTAGTCTTCTCCCCTTGGACTGCCACATTCCTCTACACAAAACCTATCGCCATGACCTTGGCTAAACTATAGTTTGCCTTTGTTTATGAGTCATGTTGTGTACTTTTTAATGTATTGTTTGCCTTGTATCTTGTCTTCATTGTTGGTTGCCTCTCAGGTATGTAACTAAGTATGATGTCAATGAACTCAAGGTCAGAGATTGATGTATTGTCTTGGTGCAGGCACCTCTGCCTTGAGTCTGGATTAGTCCAAACAGCCTCCTCATTGCTTTTGTCCTTGCCCTCTCATTAGCATGTCCTTCATACAAAAAGAAATGTAATGTTCTCAAAACCAAAGTTAGTCACTACTCAGCTAAGAATCTTCTAACTTCTAGCAAAAGTCAAAGTCTTTAAAATACACTACAAAGTCCAGCCCTGGGAGTTTCCTATCTTTGGCTTGGTTATTTCCAGCCTCTAATATGCTGATGTGTTCCCTTCTCAGGGTCTTTGCGTTTACTGCTAGATCTGCTTGAAATATTCTCCATATTCTGCACTCTGATACTCCTTGACTTGCTTATGCACATAATTCTGGTTTTAATTCATACATCTTTGGCTCAGAGAGGCTACCTTAACCACCCTGTTTAAAACTGCACAGGCTCTTTACTAACACTCTATCTCTCTTCTGATCCCTCCTGAAACTTCTTGAAAATTCTCCTCCTAGAGTTTTCCTGAAGATTGGATATTATGCAAAAGACACAAAATATTTTAAGGGTACATTGAATGTTAGTTAATTCTATAAAGGTTCTTTCCTCTCCTTGAGTATAAGCTTTTTGAAGGAATTCTGTTTCTTTTATTCTTATATACCAAACAAGGAGCTCTGGTAGCATAGTGGCTAAGACACTTGACTGCTAACCAGAACACTGGTGGTTCAAACCCACCAGCCACTCCTCGGAAGGAAGATGGGGCAATCTACTTTCATAGTGATACTGCCTCAGAAACCCAAGGAGGGGTTGCTATGAGTTGGGTCCGACTTGATGGCACATAACAACAACAACAACCCAAATATCTTATATACAGTAATTATAAAATAAGCATTTGTAGATGAAGGAAAAGTCAGTGATACTCTGCAGTTAAGGAAAGAAAAAAAGTATTTCTAATTTCCCAACACTTTTCAGGTAATTGTAACAAACTGTGATTTGTCTCTCTCTCTCTCTTTTTTTTTTTTTTTTCGTCCTTTGTTTTTTTCTCTAAAATTTGAAATCATTAATGTGGGCAAAAAACTAAATCTGTATCTTGGCACCAATACCAAATAGAGAGACATAGTAGCCATCTTATTAACTCCAACTGATGGTTACTTTATGTACAATAGGACAAATATTGCATGGTCTTGCATCATTCTCAAGATCAGCTGCATGTGCAAGTTTACTATTGTGGCTGTTGAACCAATCCATCTCATTAAGGTTTTCCCCCATCCTTGTTGGCTATCTCCTTCACTAAATATGATGTCCTCCTCAAGCAGTTGATCTCTTCTGTTGACATGTCCAAAGCAAATGAGTAAGACAATATTCTGCAGCTATCCATAAGGTTTCATTGGCTGCTTTTCTGAGGCAGATCACCAGGCCTTTCATTTTAGTTTTCCTTTGTCTGACGCTTCCCTGAAACCAGTCCACCATGGGTGACTCTGCTGTTATTTGAAATAATTGTGGCATAATTTCCAGCACCACCACTCATCTGTCAGTTTGTCATACTGTGGTGGTCTGCATGTTGCTGTGATGCTGGAAGCTCTTCCACTGGTATTTCAAACAGCAACAGGCTCAGCCATGGTGGATGTGTTTCAGTAGAACTTCCAGACTAATACAGACTAAGGAGAAGGAAGAATAAGTCTACTTCTGAAAAAATTGGCCACTGAAAACCTTATGAATAACAGTGATACATTGCCTGATATAGTGTCAGAAGGTGAGTCCATCATGTTTGAACACGCTCAAAATATGACTGGGGAATCATTGCCTCCTCAAAGTAGAGGCAATCTTAATGGGATGAAATAAAGCTCTCAGCATCTTCATTGGAATAACTCAAAATGAGAAGAAACAGCTGCAAATATCAATTAATAATCAGAATGTGCAGTGTCTGAATTATAAAACTAAGAAAATTAATATGGTATTCTACGCTGGGAATGACAAATTGAAGAGGAATGCCATTACATTCACTGCAAAAAGAAAATTTCAATGTCTGTATCAAAGTACAATGCTGTCTGTAATAGGAAAATATCCAAACACCTGTAAGGAAGACCACTTATAACTAATATATATATATATATATATATATATAT
>NW_006922179.1:1147224-1157887 GCF_000298275.1 Orycteropus afer afer
AAGTGCTTTAGCCACTATGCTACCAGAGCTCCCAAGAAGAAGCAATAGTAGATGGAAAATATGGCCTTGGTGATAAAAATGATGCCAGAGACCACATGATAGAATTTTGCAAGAATAATGACTTCTTCTTTGCAAAAACCTTTATCAACAACATAAATGGCAACTATATACATCAACCTTGCCAGATGGAACACAGAAGAATGAAATTGACTTCATTTGTGGGAAGAGAAGCTAAATATCATCAGTCAGAACAAGGCCAGGAGTCAACTGTGGAAAAGACCATCAATTGCTCATGCTGTTGTGTTGTTAGGTGTTGTTGAGCCAGCTCTGACCCATAGAGATCCTATGGCCAAAAGAACAGAAAACACTGCCCAGTCCTGCACAATCCTCATAATCCTTGTTATCCTTGAGTTCAACATTGCAGTCACTGTATCAATCCCTCCCAGAGAAAAGTTTAAATTGAAGCTGAAGAAAATGAAAACAAGTCCACAAAAGCCAAAATATAACCATGAGTATATACCACCGTAATTTAGAGACCATCTGAAGAGTAGATTGGATGCATTGAACATCAATGACTGAAGGCTTGACAGGTTGTAGGAGGACATCAGGACCATCATACATGAAGAAAGCAAAAGGTCATTGGAAAGACAGGAAAGAAGGAAAAGTCCAAAGTGGATGTCAGAAGAGATTCTGAAATTCCTGTTGAATAGAGAATAGCTAAAAACAATGGAAGAAATAACAAGTAAAAGAGCTGAAGAGAAAATTTCAAAGAGTGGCTGAAGAAAAGGAAGTAAAGAATTATAATGAAACTTGCAAAGAACTGTAGTTAGAAAATCAAAAAAGAAGAACATGCACAGCATTTCTCAAGCTGAAAAAACTGAAGAAAAAAACAAAAACCTCTAGAGGCAATATTGAAGGACTTCATGGGCAAAATATTGAACAATGCAGGAAACATAAAAAAAAAAAAAAAAAATGGAAGGAATATACAATTACTGTACCAAAAAGAATTAGTCTACATTCAAGCATTTCAGGAGGTAGCATCTGATCAAGAACCAATCATATTGAAAGAAACCCAAGCTGCACTGAAAACACTGGCAAAAAACAAGTCTCCAGGAATTGATGGACTTCCAATTGAGATGTTTCAACAAACGATTACAAAGCTAGAAGGATTTAGTTATGCCAAGAAACTTGGAAGAGAGCTCCCTGGCCAATTGACTGCAATATATCCATATTTGTGCCCATTCCAAAGAAAAATGATCCAATAGAAAGCAGAAATTATTGAACAATATTATTAATATCACATGTAAATAAAATTATGCTGAAAATAATTCAAAATTGTTTGCAGCAGTACCTCAACAGGGAACTACCAGAAAGTCAAGCTGGATTCATAAAAGGACATGGGATGAGAGCTATCACTCCCAATATCAGATGCCTTTTGGCTGAAAGCAAATATCAGAAAGATGTTTACCTATGTTTTATAACTATACAATTATATTTTACTGTGTGGATCATAACAATTTGTGAATAACATTGCAAAGAATGGGAATTCCAGAACACTTAATTATGTTCATGAGGAACCTGTACATAGACCAAGAAGCATTCAACAGAACAATGGGGATACAAAATGGTTTAAAATCTGGAAAGGTATGCTTCAGGACTGTATCCCTTCACCATACTTATTAAACCTGTATGCTTAGCAAATAATCCAAGAAACTGGAATATATGAAGAAAAACATAGCATCGGGATTGGAGGAAGTTTCATTAACTACTTGTGGCATACAAATGACACAACATTGCTTGTGGGAAGTGAAGACAACTTGAAGCACTTACTGAGGAATATTGAAGACTACAGTCTTCAGTATGGATTACATCTCAACATAAAGAAAACAAAAATCCTCACTATTGTACCAGTAAGCAACATCATGATAAATAGAGGAAAAATTGAATTTGTCAGGGATCTCATTTTCACTGTATTCACAATCATTACCCGTGGAAGCAGCAGTGGAAAAATTAAATGACATTTTACATTGGGCAAATCTGCTGCAAAAGACCCCTTTAAATGTTAAAGAGCAAAGATGTAACTTTGAAGAGTAAGGTGCACCTAACTCAAACAATAATATTTTCAATCACCTCATATGCATGTGAAACCTGGACAATGAACAAGAAAGACAGGGGAAGAATTGATGCCTTTGAGTTGTGGTTTTGGCAAAGAATACTGAAATGTTTCATTTGAATTGTGTTGTAGGCAATGACTACTGAAGGTACCATGGACTGTCAGAAGAATGAAAACATCTGACTTAGAGGAAGTACACCTGGAATGCTCCTTCGAAGTGAGGATGAGAGACTTCACCTCTCTTACTTTAGACATACTATCAGGAGGGACAAGTCCCTGGAGAAAGACATCATGCATGGTAAAGTAGATGGTCAAACAAAAAAAAGGAAGAAACTGAACAAGATGGATTGACACTGTGGTTGAACCAATGGATTCAAGCATAACAGTGATTGTGAGGATGACACAGGGCCAGGCACTATTTCCTTCTGTTGTATATGGGGGTCACTGTGAGTCAAAACCAACTCAAGCACACCTAAAAACAACAACAATTTCAGTAGCTGAGCAACACAAAGGCCACCATAGCACACTGACACACATGGGATTATTGTTGTTGTTGACAGGTTTGACAGGTGCCATCGAGTCGATTCTGACTCACAGGGACCCTATGTACAGCAGAACCAAACACTACCTGGTCCTACACCATCCTCACAATCCTTGATAGGCTTGAGCCCATCATTGCAGCCTCTGTCAATTCATCTTGTTGATGGTCTTCCCCTTTTAATCTGACCCTCCACTTTACTAAGCATGATATCCTTCTCCAGGGACTGATCCCTTCTGACCACATGACAAAAGTAGGTAGATAAAGTCTGGCCATTCTCACTTCCAAGGAGCATTCTGGCTGTACTTCTTCCAGGATAGATTTGGTTGGTTTTGTGGCAATCCATGGTATTCTCAGTATTCTTCACAAATACCACAATTCAAAGGCATTAATTCTTTGTCAGTCTTCCTTATCCATTGGCCAGGTTTCACATTCATATGAGGTGGTTGAAAATACCATGGCTTGAGTTGGGTGCACCTTAGCCTTCAAAGTGACAAACTTTAAAGAAGTCTTTTGCAACAAATTTGCCCAGTGTAATATAACGTCTAATTTCTTCACTGCTGCTTCCATGGCTGTTGATTGTGGATTCAAGTAAACTGAAATCACTGACAACTTCAATCTTTTATCCTTTTATCATGATGTTGCTTATTGGTCCAATTGTGAGGATTTTTCTTTTCTGTATGTTGACATGTAATCCATACTGAAGACTGTAGTCTTTGATCTTCATCAGTGAATGCTTCAAGTTCTCTTCACTTTCAGCAAGTAAGGTTGTGTCATCTGCATATTGCAGGTTGTTAATGAGTCTTTCCCCAATCTTGATGCCAAGTTCTTCTTCATATAGTCCAGCTTCACAGATTATTTGTTAATCATACTGATTGAATAAGTATGGTGAAAGGATATAACCCTGATGCACACCCTTCCTGATTTAAAACCATGCAGTATTCCCTTGTTTAGTTAGAACATCTTGGTCTATGCATAGTTTTCTCATGAACACAATTAAGTGTTCTGGAATTCTCATTCTTCTCAACGTTATCCATAATTTGTATGATCCACACAGTCAAATGCCTTTGATTAATTAATAAAGTACAGATATAAAGAATATAAGAAACATCTTCCTTATATTCTTTGCTTTCAGCTAAAATCCCTCAAACATCAGCTATGATGTCCCTCATTCCCCGTCCTCTTCTGAATCCAGCTTACATTTCTGGAAGTTCCGAGTGAAGATACTGCCACAACAATTTTTGAATGATCTTCAGCAAAATTTTATTTGTGTGTGACATTAATGATATTGTTCAATAATTTCCACATTCTATTGGATCGCCTTTCTTTGGAATGGGCACAAATATGAATCTCTTTCAATCAGTTGTTCAGGTATCTGTCTCCCCAGTTTCCTGGCACAGATGATAGATGATTAAGTGCCTCCAGAGCTGCATCATTTGTTAAAACATCTCAATCATCAATTCTGGCAACCTTATTTTTCATGACTTCTTTTAGTACAGCTTGCATTTCTTCCTTCAATACCATTGATTCTTGATCATAGGCTACCCCTTGAAATGACTGAATGTCTACCAATTATTTTTGGCACTATGACTCTGTGTATTCTTTCCATCTTCTTTCGATGCTTCCTGCATCATTCAATATTGCAATTTGATCCTTGCATTTATTCCTCAGTTCTTTCAGCTTGAGAAATGCTGAACATGTTCTTCCTTTTTGGTTTTCTAATTCCAGGTCTTTGCACATTTCATTCTAATACTTTACTTTGTCTTCTTGAGCCTCCTTTTGATATTTTCTGTTCAGGTCCTTTATTTCAACATTCTTCCTTTAGCTTTCCTACTCTCCATTCAAGGGCAAATTTCAGATTCTCTTCTGACATCCATTTCTATCCATTCCCTGAACAATCAAAATGGATGTACAGGTAAATAATAACAGACTGTCTTAATAATCTAGTGCAGCTGTAATAGAAATATCACAAGTGGATGGTTTAACAAATAGAAATTTATTCTTCATGGTTTAGGAGGCTTACCAAAATCTCACTGTCATTGAGTTCATTCCAACTCATAGTGACACCCATTGGGTTTCCCATGCTTTATGGAAGCTGACTTACTCATCTTTCTTCTGCAGAATGACAGGTGGGCTCAAACCATCGACCTTTTGGTTAGCAGCCAAATGCCTTAACCATTACACCACCAGAGACTGAAGTCTGAATTCAGAGCACTGGCTCTAAGAAAAGTTTTTCTCTGTGTGTCTCTTGGTCCCAGGAGGATCCCAACACAGTGACCCTGTGTCCAAAGCATGCACTCTTCTCCTGGCTCTTTTCTGGTGGGAGTAGGTTGACTCACTCCCTTCTTTCTCCTTTTATCTCTTGTAAGATAAAAGGTGTTATAGGCTGCATCCTGGAAAGGTCCATTTACATTGAATCAGGACTGTGATGGGACAAAGAGTGCTGAAGCCCACCCTTAATCATCTTAGACATGATCATCTTATCACATCAGATCACATAATGGGGTATCACTGCATATCTGCACACATTATATCATTACATAATCATGGACTAGCTAAGTTGACACAAATTATTGGGCGGACACAAATAAATCCATGATACAGACAAACATGGCTCTCTGGAAGTTTAAAGAATTAATTCATGATGCCCCTGCTCTGAGCCATACTACATGAGGAAAATGGTATCATGCTACATAATTGTGGTGTTAAGGTCTAGGTGAGCACCATCAATAAAGAACTCATTCTCCTTTTCCCCTAATTATTTATCTTCTCTTGGCCCAATTCTAGGGCACACCTAGAGTTAAGCCTGGAATGCATAGTGGCTAACATCACTGAGTCAAGGTCTAATGACAGTCATCCAGACTGCTCAGTGGATTACAGTTTAGAGAAAGAGAACTCTAAAGCCTAAAGCTGAGAAGGAGTAATGAACAGTGCCTAAGGGTATCCTCTGGGCAGCCTCATGCTTATGGATTTTATTATTTCTTTTTTACAGCAGAGTATCTCATGAAGTGTTCAATTCAACACTAATTCATTAAGATGTTCCAAAAATAAAAGTGTCTAGAGATCAAATGAATCTGGAATGCATTACACATTGTACCTTCATCTAGGCTATTCCCAAGTATATATTAGCCAAACCAAAACTAAACTCACAGCCATCAAGTGGATTTTGACTCACAGCAACCCTATAGAGCAAAGTATACTATCCCATAGGGTTTCCAGGGCTATAAATCTTTACAGAAGCACATTGACTCAAATTTCTTGCTTGGAGTGGCTGATGGGTTTGAATGCTGATCTTTTGGTTAGTAGCCAAATGCTTTACCCACTATATAACCAGATCTCCTACAGTGTATATTACATTTATTAAATGGCCTAAATCCTCAAGAAATCCATTTCTATCAACCCAGTATTTCAAAATGTTTTAAACAAGATTTAAAAACAAAAAACAAAAAACCACACACATAATACTTATTAACATCTTGTAATGCCTTTTTTTGAAAAGTTAAACTTAAATACAAATATATATCATGGACTCTTTCTAGTAATTTTTCTCAAAGAAAAATGTATTAAGAAGTAGGGCTCAAGGAACCTATTACAATGAATAACCACATATTATTTTTTCAAAAATAATTATTTTGAAAAATACTCATTTCAAAAATTCAATATTTCTGCCCTTAGGGCTTTAAATCAATAAATGAAGTTACAGAACATAATGCTGTCATCTGCTTTCACTTAACATGACTGTCTTATAATTATTTTAATTTATTTGGCTTCTCAAAGCATTTGCTTGGCAAATTTTAGATGAGCAGCTAATCTGTCACTTATGGAAGGTACAGTGATGAGAGTGAGCACTACCTAAGTTATTCATTTGTTCTTTTATCTGTTGATTTAATTTATTTCTTTCCTAAAAGTTTTGTCAGAGGGGAAAAAAAAAAGTTAATCACCAACTTGCAGGTTGGAAAAAAAAAATAAATAAATACTGATATCAGGCTTAGGGTAGCAGGGGAAACCTGAGGTGTTTCTGATCCCAAGAGGAAGGGAAAATGTGACTGACTGATGCTTATCTCACTTATTTTATTCCAAATTGTTATGGATGTGACAATAGTGGTGGATCTTTTCATGCATGTGACAGCCATTCACTAAAGGATTTTTTTCTGTACCGTGTGTAATCATAGGCCCAATTTTTCACCTACTTCCCACTGTAGAGTTTTTGTTAGGCTTGATATTGCAGCAAATCAGAAGGCAGGATTGTAATGGGATTTCATAGAGAGATGAGGGTCATTTCATGTGGCCCAACCTTTGTAGTTGTTTGTTTGTTTGCAGGTAACCTCACTGCTGCCTTATTCTACCTGTTTGAAGTGAGTCACTAAGCCCAACTCATATTCAAAGAAAGAGGAATTCAACTTCAACTCTTGAGGACTATCAAAAAAGCTATAGGAATGATTTAAAAGCCCCACAATAACTTTAAAGATAAAAGAATGCAGTTTTCTGGAAGCCAAAGGAAGAGTTGTTCAAGGTTTTCTTTGTAAAGCTTTTATTTTAGTAATCTAGAGAATCTTCATACTCTTCTTTCTGACCTTCTTTTTGATTGTGGTTTTATTGAGAAATTGATCTGTAGCAAAGGACCTGTGTTACTTACTTTAATCCATGATTGATTATGTAGAAAGAAAGAGAATAACATTTGCTTTCAAGGAAAGTCAGTCAGAGGCAGAGTAATTCAATTTATGAATTTAATATTGCAAGCTATTGAGCCAGATCAGGGAGAGACTACTCTGCTTTGAAGATTGTTTGTCCTCAGCTGAATCAGCTTGGTGGTGTCAATCATTTTTTTCAAAGTGTTTTGATGAAAAGATAATGGAACCAAAGTAAAACATTTGATTATATGTTGGTGTGAGTGATCACAACAGAGCCAATTTTCAAGAGGTGCTTCATGTTCTCACTGAACAGAACAAGCTAGAAAGGGTGTCAGCTTCTGTCTGGGTGGTTGAGAGTTGGAGGTAGTCAACAAACACTTATTAGGTTCCCTGTGTACTAATAGTAGATGAAGTCAAAGAGGAAATCATTAGCTATTGTCCTAGCACTGTCAGAATTTCTGGCCTTGTCTCTTTCCCCAAGTTCTTCTTTATCTAGTGCTCCATTTCACCTCATATTTTCTTTCTTTCTTTCTTTTGTTATATTTTTTTAAGTCTAAGTAATGTATTATTAGATGGTTGTTGAAATGGAATAACTAGATAGATATTAATCAATTAAAAAAATTGTGATTGTTTTCCATATATTCTGTTTGCCTGTCCTGATTCACCTTCAACAGACATTAGGATTTTTAATCCTTGAACACCAGGAAGGAGAGATGCTGGCTTAAGTGAAAGTTCTCAGGGAGGGTGACCTGTGAGCTATGATGCCTTTCTGGTTTACATGAACCCTAGAATGAGGCTTTTCCTAGGTCCTTTACTAGATCCAGCCTCCTGGCTGTGCCTAAGCTCTTCCCTAATGGTCACTATCCCTAGACCAGCCCCTAGGTTCCCAGGTATGGTACAGTGAATTACTTAATGTGGCTCTTCTACCATAGTCTTTGTGGCTCCCACCAGATGATGGTTGGAACTATCTAAATGTGAGGTGCTTGTGGTCCACCAAGGGGATTGGATAGTTTCTTAATAATGTGAATTAAGATACATGGCACCTTGTGGAAATGGGACCATAGAAATAAGGTGTATGAAACCCTAATGTGGGGTTTGGTAAGTTTTGCCATTTCTCTAGACTTAAAATGAGCCATCTCAGAGGTGGAAAAGGGGGGGGGGATCTCACTATCATCAAGGCAGAGAAAAGCCAGGATTGGAACTTGTCCCCTGGATCTGAAATCTCTGTGCTGAACATCCTTGGCAGAGAGATGGCAGAGACAGAGCAGAGAGATGGCAGCACCAATAAGAGCATGACTCACCTTTAACTGCTCTTCCCAAACAGTTAACAGAGATCTATGCAGCCACTCTTATTCTCTATCACAACCATCAGGATACAGGTGGTGACTGCATAAGTGCTTCCAACTATGAATAGAGGAGCACAGTACCCTCCTTACTCAGATACATCAAAAAAAAAAAAAGAGAGAGAGAAAGAAAATCTTGGTTGATACAACAAAATCACAATGTCTCAGAGACAACAGACCATCACAGTCCACACACAATGAAGCAAAATAAAGTGGTAGAGACAAAAAACCAGGATAAAAACCCATAACACATCACTGAAGAAGCAGCAGCATTGGAACTCACTGATAAGGAATTCAAAAGAACTATATTCATGTACCTTCAACAGATTGAGACAGATCAAAGAAAACACTGACAAAATTAAGGAAAACACAGACAAAGCCCTAGAACAGTTTTGGAAGAAAATATAAGAACAAAAGGACAAAATAAATGAAAAATTAGAAATGATACAAAATCTACAGATAGAAATCCAGAAGATTAATACTAAATTCTCAGAAATAGATAACACATTGAAAGGTCAAAGGAGTAGAATTGAATCAATGGAAGACACAATTAATGAGATTGAAGACAAATACCTGAATATTTCTTTAGAAAAGGATCAATCAGAAAAAAGATCAAAACAAAATTAAGAAAGCCTAAGATTCATGTGGGATACCATCAAATTGAATAACCTACATGTAATGAATCAGGAAGAGAAAAAAAAAAAAAATGAGAAAATTGTCCAAGATTTGTTGGAAAAGAACTTCCCTGATATGATGAAAGCTGAGAGTGTATCCATTAAAGAAGTCCAATGAACTCCAAGCAGGGTAGACTCCCAAAGAAAATCACCAAGACAAACTCATCAAAAAGCAAAGACAAAGAAAGAATCCTGAAAGCAGCATTGGAAAAACAAAAAGTTACCTACAAAGGGAAACCAATAAAACTAAGCTCTGATTTCTCAGCAGAAACCATGCAAGCAAGAAGGCAATAGGATGGTATATGTAAAACCCTGAAAGAAAAACAATTTCCAACCCAGAATTATATGCCAAGTAAAATTGTCCTTCAAATATGATGGTGTGATTAGTACATTTCCAGACAAGCAAAAATTAAGGGAATTTGTTAAAACCAGGACAACTTTACAAGAGATACTAAAAGGAGTCCTTTGGAAAGAGAACAAACTACAGTGAATAACAACCAACCATTAACACACATGATGACATAATGCAGAAACCAACCCAGTTATGGAATTATCCAAAGTAAAACAAGCTTACAAGATTGTAAACAGGGAACCAGAGACATCAAATGACAAACCAAACAAAGGGAAAAAATAGTGTAGTTACAGGCCTTCTAAATGGTGAGGAAATCAAGACAATTGCAAGAGAGAATATACTGTTCTAAGCTAAGGGAGAAAATTATAAATCACAGGGCAACCTCAAAAAAAAGATAAACCTTTACATCACAATAAAAAGGAAGACAAGAACAAATATTTAGCAAATATTAAAACAACAGCAACAAAGGAAATGCTAACATGATTCATAAACAAAATGAGCTCAGCACAGAAAATTATATGGAACAAGGAAACCAGGAGTGCCACGAAGAAACACATAACAAAATGATAGCAACTGATTCATACTTGTCAATAATTACAGTGAACGTCAATGGCTTAAATGCATCAATCAAGAGACAAAGAGTTGCAGACTGAATAAGAAAACATAACCCATCAATATGCTGTCTACAAGAGACACATCTTAGAGACAAAGCAAAAATAGACTAAAAATCAAAGGTTGGAAAAAGATATATCAAGCAAATGGAAACCAAGAAAGAGCAAGAGTTGCAAAATTAATTTCTGATCAAATTGACTTTAAGACAAAAACTCCCATAAGAGACAAGGAAGGACATTATATAATGATTAAAGGATCAATTGAACAAGAAGATATAACCATAATAAATATCTATGGATCCAATGAAAGAGCCCCAAGATACATAAATCAGGCTTTAACAGAATTGAAAAGACAAATAGATGACTCCACAGTTATAATTTTGTTGTTGTTGTTGTTAAGT
>NW_006922179.1:1158484-1209427 GCF_000298275.1 Orycteropus afer afer
GTGAATTCCTTGACAACCTCAATCTTCTCTCCATTTATTGTGATGCTGCTCATTGGTATACTAGAATCCTTTAATACACCATTTTCAATCAAATATAGAACAACTGGAAAGAAACTCTACAAAGATGCAGAAGAACTCAACAATACAACCCACCAACTTGAACTTATAGACATCTGCAGAACACTTCACCCAACAACAGCACAATATACATTCTTTGCCAGTGCATGTGGAACATTTTCCATGATAGACCATATGTTAGGCCATAAAGCAAACCTTAATACATTTAAAAATATTGAAATACTGCAAAGCATCTTCTCGTATCATGATGCTATAACATTAGAAATCAACAATTCAAAGATCAATGGAAAAAGAGCAAACACATAGAAACTGAATAACACCCTCATTAAGTCATTGATCCATCTGGAGTTAGTTTTTGTATATGGTGTGAGTTATGGATCTTGTTTCATTTATTCTTCAAATGGATATCCACTTTTTCCAGCACCATTTGTGAAAGAGACTATCTCGTCCCCATTGAATGGATTTTGGCCCTTTGTCAAAGATCTGCTGACCACAGGTGGATAGATCAATTTCTGGGTTCCCAATTCTGTTCCACTGTTTCATAGGCCTCTGTCATTGTACAAAAAGAGGGCTGTTTTGACAACTGTGGCTGTGTCATAAGTTTTGAGATCTGGAAGTGTGAGACCTCCTACTTTTTCTTCTTCCATAGTGCTTTACTTATCCAACGTCTCTTTACTTTCCATATAAAATTAGTGATTGGGTTTTCCATGTCTTTAAGAAATGTTCATGGACTCTGGATTGGGATTGGATTGAATGCATAAATTGCTTTGGGTAGTATTGATATTTTCACAATGTTCAATCTTCCTACCTATGACCGTGGTATATTCTATCATTTATGTAGATCTCTTGTAGTTTCATGAAGTAGTACTTTGTAGTTTTCTTTGTATAGATCTTTTGTTTCCCTGGTAAGATTTATTCCCAAACATTTTATCTTTTTTGATAGCAATTGTAAACAGTATTGATTTTCTTATTTCATTTTGAGAGACTTCTTTGCTGGCGTAGAAGAATACAACTGATTTTTGTATGCTGATCTTCTATCCTGTCATTGTGCTAAATTTCTCAATTAGTTCAGTAGTTTTCTTGGTGAATCTCTTGTGTTTTCTAATTTTGTATCCTATCATTTGTGAATAGTGGTAGTTTTACTTCCTTACCAATTTGGATGTCTTTGATTTCCCTTTCTTGCCTATTGCCCTGGTGGGGATTTCCAATAAAATGTTGAATTGAAGTGGAGATAGAAGGCATCCTTGCCTGTTTCTTGTGTGCAAGGGGAATGGTTTCAGTCTCTCTCAACTGAGAATAGTGTTGGCTGTTTGTTTTGCATGTATGCCCTTATTATGTTGACAAATTTCCTCTCGATTCCTATTTTTCTCAGAGTTTTTATCAGGAAAGCATGTCAGATTTTATCAAATATATTTTATGCATCTATTGATATGATCATGTGACTCTTTTCCTTTATTTTACTTATGTGATCGGTTACATTGATTGTTTTTCTAATGTTGAACCATCCTTTTATTCCTGGTATGAATCCCACTTGGTCATGATGTATTAATTTTTTTGATATGTAGTTGGAGTCAGTTGGTAAGGATTTTGTTGATGATTTTTGCATCTATATTCATGAGGGATATTGGTCAGTCATTTTCCTTTCTAGCAGAGTCTTTGCTTGGTTTTTGTATCAGGGTTATGCTTGCTTCATAAAATGAATTTGTGAGTATTCCATCCATTTCTATGTCCTGGAATAGTTTGATTAGGATTGGTGTCAGCTCTTCTCTGCATGTTTGGTAGAATTCTCCAGTGAAAACATCTGGCCCAGATTTTTTTTTTTTAATGACCTGTTCCATTTCTTCTTTTGTTATGGATCTGTTCAAGTTTTCTACCTCACTCTGAGTTAGTTTATGCAAGTAGTGCATTTGTAGAAATCTCTCCATATAATCCAGGTTTTCTAGCTCTTTAAAGAGGTCTTTTGCAGCAGATTTACCCAGTGCAATGCATCACCTGATGTCTTGACTGCTACTTCCATTGGTGTTGATTGTGGAAACAAGTAGTAGAAAATCTTTGACAATTTCAATCTTTTTTCCCTTTGTTTTGATGCTGGTTATTGGTCCAGTTGTGAGGATTTTCATTTTCTTTATGTTGGGATATAATCCATACTGCAGACTGTAGTCTTTAGTCTTCATCAGTAAGTGCTTCAAATCATCCTTACTTTCAGCAAGCAAAGTTGTGGCATCTGTATATTGCAGATTTTGTTAATGAATGTTCCTCCAATCTTGATGCCATGTTCTTCTTTATATAGTCCAGCATCTTGGATTATTTGCTCAGCATACAGATTGAATAAGTACAGTGAAAGGATACAACCCAGATGCCTTGTTCTTTGCCAATTCCTTCCTGATTTTAAATCATGCAGTATACTCTTGTTCTGTTCAAACATCAGCCTACTGGTCTATGTACAGGTTCCTCAGAAGGACAATTAAGTGTTCTGGAATTTCCATTCTTCTCAATGTCATCCATAATTTATGATCCACACAATTGAATGTTTTTGCATAGTCAATAAAACACAAGTAAACATCTTTCTGCTATTTTTTGCATTGATCCAAGATCCATCTGTTATCAGCAATGATATCCCTCACTGCATGTCCTCTTCTGAATCCAGCTTGCATTTGTGGAAGCTCATTGTCAAAATACTGCTGCAACCATTTTAAAATTATCTTCAGTAAGATTTTACTTGCATGTGATATTAATGATATTGTCCAATAATTTCCCCATTCTGTGGGATTTCCTTTCTTTGGCATGGGTACAAATATGGATCTGTTCCAGTCAGTTGGCCAGGTAGCTGTCTTCCAAATCACTTGGCATGGCCAAGTGAGTGTCTCCAGCATGTCATCTGTTTGTTGAAACTTATTAACGGGTATTCCATCAATTCCTGGATCCTTGCTCTTCACAAATTCCTTCACTGCAGCTGTGACTTCTTCCTTCAATGTCATTGGTTCTTAATCATATTCCACCTCCTGAAAGGGATGAACATCAACCAATTCTTCTAGGTAAAGAGACTTTGTGTATTCCTTCCATTTTCTTTTGATGTCCTCTTGTTCAATTCGCCCTTTAATCATTATATAACACCTTTCCTTGTCTCTTATGGTCATATTTGTTTTAAAGCCTATTTTACTAGAAATTAATATTGCCAGTCCTGTTCTCTTTTGTTGGCCATTTGCTTGATATATCTTTTTCCAATCTTTGTTTTTCAATCTCTTTCTACCTTTGAGTCTAAAGTCAGTTTCTTGAGGAAAACATATTGATGGGTCATGTTTCCTTATCCAGTCTGAAACTCTCCATCTCTTGAGTGGTGTATTTAATCCATTGACATTCAGTGTAATTATAGAAAAGTGTGAAATTACTGATGTCATTTTGTTAAGTGTTTTTCTTTTGTGATGTTGATGATTTCTTTGTTTCATATAATTTTCTGTGCTGAGCTCATTTTTTTAATGAGTCATGTTATCATCTCCTTCATTGTTATTGTTTTGGTGTATACTAAGTATTTGTGCTTGCCCTCTTTCTTTATTTTGATGCAAAGGTTTATTATTTTTCTTTGAGGTTACCCTGTAATTTGTAATTTTCTTTCCAAATTTAAAACAGTTTGTCCTATCTCACAATTGTCTTGCGTTCCTCACCATTTAGAAGTTCTGTAACTATGCTATTTATTCCCTCTTTTGGATTGTAGCTGTTCTCATTTATCAATTGATGTCTCTGGTTCCCTGTTTACAGTCTTGCAAGCTTACTTTACTTTGGATACTTCTATAATTGGGTTGGTTTCTCGATTATGTCATCATGTGTGTTCATCACCACTTGTTGTTTGCTGTCGTTGGTTCTCTGTCTAAAGGACTTCATTTAGCACATTTTGTAAATTTGATCTGGTTTTAACAAATTCCTTTAATTTCTCCGTATCTAGAAATCTCCTCATGTTATCCTCATATTTTACAGACATTTTTCCTGGGTATATAATTCTTGGTTTGAAACTGTATATATATATATATATATATATATATATATATATATATATATATATATTCCAATTACCTTCTTGCTTGCACAGTTTCTGCCAAGAAATCAGAATTTAGTTTTATTGGTTGCACTTTGTAGGTAAGTTTTCATTTTTCCTACAGTATTTTCAGGATTCTTTCTTTTTCTTTGGTTTTGGTGAGTTTGATAGTGATTAGTCCTGGTGATTTTATTTAGGTGTCTATCCTGTTTGAGCTTAATTGAACTTCTTAAATGAATGTATTCTCATCTTTAATCTCTGTTGGTATAGTTCCTAAGGCATTTAACTACTAACCAGAGAGCTGGAGGTTCAAACCCACTAACCATTCCTTGAAAAGAAGATTGGGAAATCTACTTCCATAGTGATAACACCTCAGAAACCCAAGGAGAGGTTGCTATGAGTTGAAATTGACTCAATAACAGTGAGGGTTTTTTTTTTTTTTTTTCATCATATTAGGGAAATTCTCTTCCAATAAATTTCAACAATTTTCTCTGTGGTTTTATCTGTCTCTTTCTGTTCTGGGTTTCCAATTACACATAAATTATTCCTCTTAATAGTATCCCACATGAATCTTAGGCTCTCTTCATCATATTTTTCTCTTTTGTCTAATTGATCCCTTAACAAAGTAATATTGAGGTATTTGTTTTTATTCTCTTTAATACAGTCTCCAATTCATTTGATTTTTCTCCTTTGCCATTCAATGTGTTAATTATTTCCAAAATCTTAGTATTAATCTTCTACATTTCTGTTTGTTGTTTTTGTATCTCTTCTAATTTTTTTTGTTTATTTTGTCAAGTTATTATTATATTGTTTTCCTAAATTGTTCTATAGTTTTGTGTTTTCTTTTATCTTGTCAGTGTTTTCCTTGATCTTGACCATGTTTTCTTTGATCTGTCTCTCAATCTGTTGCAGGTACCCAAATATAATTCTTTTGAATTCTTTATCAGGGAGTTCCAATGCTGCTGCTTCCTCAGTGATGTTTTCTGTGTTTGTATCCTTTTCCTTTGTTTCTACCAGACTATCTTGCTTTTCTGTGTGGACTGATGGTCTGTTGTCTTTGAGATGTTGTGGTGGTGTTGTATTTATATTTAATTTGTGGTTTTATGTTGGTGTGAATCAAGAAATATTTTTTTTTTCCTTTATTTTTTTTTTGATATATCTGTGTGAGCAGGGTACTGTGCTCCTCTATTTGCTAGTTGTTAGCATTTAGACACTCACCACTTGTCTCCTGGTGGGTGTGATAGAGATAGAGAGTATGCACAGATCTCTGTTAGCTATTCACAGAGAGCAGTAGAGGGTGAGTTGAGCTAGTATTGGCTACTATCATTGGTCAGTTGGTACAAAAGCAAGTGGTGGCTGTCATACAGTGGGTGGGGCTTCAGGAGGTACAGATATGGTTGGGTTGTGTGGGAATGGTTGCTGTCTCCTACTCAGATAAAAAATCAAAAAAGCACCAAAAAAACCTCAAGCTGCATAAACATACTGGAATAATTGCAAAAAAGAAAGAAAGAAATGAAACAAGAAGAAAAATTTACAAAATATATTTTAAAAAGATAAAAGATGATGTGAAAAATCAAAAAAAAAAAAAAAAAAGGAAAAAGCTATAATATCTGGGTGGGGAGGAATGACAGAATAGAGCCAGAGTGAAAGAATAGGGAAAACTGTAAAATAAAAAACAATGGATGGGAAGAACTGAAAGAAAAAAAGAAGGGAACCAGGAAAAAGGAAGATAAAAAAGAAAACAAAACAAGAACCAGGGATGGGAAAGAGGTTAAAAATAAATAAATAAATAAAAGGAAAAAAGGAGGAAGATTAAAAAGAATAATTTAAAAGCAAATAAAAACTGTGGGGGGTTGGGGCATAGACCAGGATGGAACCCCCATAAGTCAAGAACGTGGATGGAGGCAGGGGGGATGGCTACACCCCTGTTCATCAAGAGGGGTGGGACACAGGGTAGCAACATGACCAAGGTAGTACTTCTCCAGTGGTCAGCCCAGTGCAGTTGCCCATGCAGTCCTCGGCAGGTGGAGGCCACTCCCAGGTCTGAGTCCAAGCAAGAATACCACCCACACACACTCAAAACCTTTGTGCTGGCTGCTTGTAAACATCCAAAATGGCTGTGCCCTCAAGGCAGCTGCCAGCAGTCTACAGGTCTGTCTCTCCCCTTCCTCACTGTTCTCCCTTTTGGTTATCAGGCACCAATGCAGTCCTTGCCCATGCTGCCTTGGTGAGCAGAACCAATTCATAGTTTGCTATGGGGAAATATTCAAAGTAGCTGTGCCCTTAGGACAGCTGGCAGTCCATAGCTTCATTTGTCTCTTTACTCACTGTTTCACTCAGGTTCTTCTACTAGCTGGTATTTAATCCACTTCTTTATCCTATCCTTCAAAGCTCAGTGTGCCAGAATTGTCTTCTTTATTGGTTTCAATTGGATTATCATTGTTTTGTTGCAGAGGGCCTGTATAGGTTGTCTGCCTATTCTGCCATCTTGCCAGAACTCATTCCTAGTCCATTTTTCTGAGATCATCTTTATAGTCTCAGGGAATTTATTTTCTTCCTTCTGTCCTTGGGAGCAGAAAATTTATCCCTTTCTACCTTCCTTTTTATGCATCCTTGTGGTGCATGATTAAAGCACTCAGCTGACAACCAGTAGGTCAGTGGTTTGAATCCATCAGCTTCTCTGTGGGAGAAAGATGTGGCAGGTTGCATGTAAAGATTTATAGCCTTGGAAATCCTACAGGGTTGCTCTGAGTCAGAATCAACTCAATGGCAGTAGACTTGAACTTTGTGCATCTTCCTCTGGAATCCTCTTTTCTTCCTGTTGTTATTTAATAGGCTTCAGTGGACCATTAAACCACTAAAGAACTCACTCTTCTTCCCAATCTTCCCCAGAAGGAAAATATTTGCATTCCATCCTTTTCAATACAACAAATAGGAAAAAACAAACAAAACAAGAACTTCCTTACTAAGCATCTTAAAGAAAGAAAGCATAATGGAAGACATGAACAAAATCCTTGCGGTTTTACAATTTAATAGATGTCAGGGAAGGTATTGAGTATGAAGATGAAAACATAAAGTTCACAATGTGATCATAGGTATTGTTGTTAGGTGCTGTTGAGGCATCTCTGACTCAATGAACTTATGTACAACAGAAGAAAACATTGCGCAGTCTTGTGCCAGCCTCATGATCCTTCCCATACCTGAACCCATTATTGCAGTCACTGTGTCAATCTATCTTGTTGAGGGCCTTCTCCATTTTTGTTGACCTTCCACTTTACCATGCTTGATATTTTTCTCTAGGAAATTGTCCCTTCTGACAACATGACCAAAGTAGGTGAGATGAAATCTGGCTATTCTCACTTCCAAGGAGCATTCCACCTGCACTTCCCCTATGACAGATTTGTTAGTTCTTTTAGCAGTCTCAGTATTCTTCACCAACACAACTCAAAAGCATCAACTCTTCCTTGGTCTTCCTTATTCATTGTCCAAGTCTCACATGCATATGAGGTGACTGAAAATACCATGGCTTGGGTTGGGTGTACCTTAGTCATCAAGGAGACAACTTTCCTCTTCATCACTTGAAAGAGGTCTTTTGCAGCAGATTTGTTTAATGAAATACATCATCTGCTGTCTTGACTGCTGCTTCCATTGGAGTTGATTGTAGAACCAAATATTATGAAGTCTTTGATATCTTCAATCTTTTCTCCATTTATCATGATGCTGCACATAAGGAGAGTTGTGAGGATATTTGTCTTCTTTATATATATATATATATATATATATATATATATATACACACACACACATATACAATTTTTTTTTTTACTTGCCTCAAGGTTTTTTTATTCTTTTCATTCAGGCAGGCTGTTTGTTATCTCTCTGTCTTCTTTATCTTGATATGTAATCCATACTGCAAACTGTAGACTTCAATTTTCATCAGTAAGTACTTCAAGTCATTCTCACTTTCAGCAAGCAAAGTTGTGTCATCTGTATATTGCAGTTGTTCCTCCAATACTGGTGCCGCATTCTTCTTCATATAGTTCATATAGTCCAGCTTCCCAGATTATTTGCTCAGCATACTGATTGAATAAGTATGGTGAAAGGATACAAACCTGTCATACCCCTTCCTGATTTTAAATTATGCAGTATCCCATTGTTCTATTTGAATAGCCTCCTGGTCTATGTACAGGTTCCTTAAGAGGACCATTAGGTGTTCTGGAATTCCCATTCTTCTCAATGTTATCCATAACTTGTTATGATCCTCACAACTGAATGCTTTTGCTTAGTCAATAAAACACAAATAAACATCTTTCTGGTATTCTTTGCTTTGAGCCAAGATCCATCTGTCATCAGCAATGATATCCCTCACTGCATGTCCTCTTCTGAATTCAATTTTCATTCCTGGAAGTTCTCTGTCAGTATACTGCTTAAACCATTTTAAAATTATTTTCAGTAAGATTTTACTTGTATGTGATATTAATGATATTGTTTGATAATTTCCACATTCTCTAGGATTTCCTTTCCTTGGTATGGGTACAAATATGGATCTCTTCCAATCAGTTGGCCAGGTAGCTAACTTCCAAATCTCTTAACATAGCCGAGTGAGTGCCTCCAGCACAGCATCTGTTTTTTGAAAAATTTCAATGGGCATTCTGTCAATTCCTGGATCCTCGTTTTCCAATTCCTTCAGTACAACTTCAACTTCTTCCTTCAATACAATTGGTTCTTGATCATATGCCACCTCCTAAAATGGATGCACATCAGCCAATTCTTTTTGGTACAGTGACTCTGTGTATTCCATCCATCTTCTTTTGATGTTTCCTTCATCATTCAATATATTGCCTATAGAATCTTTCAATATTACAACTTGAGGCTTACATTTTTTCCTCAGTTCTTTCAGCTTGAGAAATGCTGAGCATTTTCTTTCCTTTTGGTTTTCTAACTTCTTGCACATTTCATTATACTAATTGACTTTGTCTTCTCGAGCTGCTCTTTGAAATCTGTTCAGCTCTTTTATCTTGTCATTTTTTCCATTTGCTTTAGATACTCACCATTCAAGGAGAGTTTCAGAATCTCTTTTGACATCCATTTTGGTCTTTTCTTCCTTTTCTGTCTTTTTAATGACCTTCTGCTTTCCTCACAGATGATGTTCTTGATGTTATTCTACAATTCCTCTGGTTTTCAGTCATTGGTGTTCAATGCATCGAATCTATTCTTTAAATGGTCTTTAAATTCAGGAGGGATATAATCAAGGTCATATTTTGGCTCTCATGGACTTGTTTTAATTGTCCTTAACTTCAAGTTGAACATATATATGAGCAGTTGATGGTCTGTTCCACAATGAGTTCCTGGCCATGTTTTGGCTGAAGATAGTGAGCTTGTCCATTGACTTCTGCCAAAGATGTAGTCTATCTGATTCCTGTGTATTCTAGCTGGCAAAGTCCACATATATAACCACTGTTTGTGTTGTTGAAAAAGGTATTTTCAATGAATAAGTCTCACAAAACTCTATCATGTGATCTTCAGCATTATTTCTTTCACCAAGGCCATATTTTCCAACTACCGGTGATTCTTCTTTGTTTCTAACTTTTGCATTCCAATCACCAATGATAATCAACACATTTTGATTGCATGTTTGGTCAATTTCAGACTGCAGAAGTTGATAGAAATCTTCAATTTCCTCATCTTTGGCTTTGGTGGTAAATTTGAATAATAGTAGTAGTAACTGGTCTTTGTTGTTGGAATATGGATATTATCCTATCACTGACAGCATTGGACTTCAGGATAGATCTTTAAACATTCTTTGTGATTATGAATGCCATGATATTCCTCTTCAATTTGTCATTCCTGTCATACTAGATTATGTGATTGTCTGATTCAAAATGGCTAAAACCAGTCCATTTCAGCCCACTTATGCCTAGAATATTGATCTTTATGATTTTTTTTCATTTTTTTCCATCTCATTTTTGACAACTTCCAATTTTTCTAGACTCATACTTTGTACATTACACATTCCAATTATTAGCAGGTGTTTTCAGCTATTTCTTATCATCTTGAGTCATGCCACATCAGCAAATGAAGGTCCCAAAAGCTTTACTCTATCCACATCATTAAGGTTGGTTAGCTCTACTCTGAGGAGGTAGCTCTTCCCCAGTTGTAATTTTGAGTGTCTTCTGACCTGAGAGGTTCATCTTCCAGCACTATATTGGACAATATTTCAGGGTTATTCATAGTTTTCCAGTAATATATTAGACAGTGTTTCATTGCTATTCAGAAAGTTTTCACTGGCCAATTATTTGAGAAGTGGATGACCTCTTCCTTCTTCTGAGTCTGTCTTAGTCTGGAAGCTCCACTGAAACCAGTCCACCATGGGTAACCATGCTGGCATTTGAAACACTGGTGTCATAACCTCCAGCCTCACAGCAACATGCAAGCCACCACAGTACAACAAACTGACAGACAAGTTTGTCCCCTTTAGGTGTTCCAAACTGCTCTGTTCACTTCTTTGTTCCCTCTGCCATTCTGAACCTGCTGCTAGCTCATTTCATTCTGGTCTCCCTCAGAGTATAAGTAAATTAATGTATGGATTTCCTCCAGAGAAGGAAAATAACAGTCAGAAATCAGAAAACTTAAACTAAGAAGAGTTTAAGGTAAAAGGAAATTTGAAATGAGGATTGAAGGAAAGAAGAATGTGAATCATCAGAAAAGATATTTTCATGGATGATAGAGAAAACAGCAGAGTTTAAAGGCCCAGGCAGAAACAAGAAAATTGCATTCTTAATGGTCAAGCAGATTTACTTTATATGATTTATGGCTATAGGAGTAACAGAACCCAAAACTGAAGAAAACCAATGAGATTAAATATTTAAATCCCAGAGCCTACACTAGGTAAAGAGCATCTTGCATTCTTGATCAAATAAGTAATTATTGTGTGAACTTAACAGAAGTTTTCACTCTCCTGCACCTCCCTATCACCTACCTGTAGGTATGGATAACTTTTTGTCATCTGACTGTGTCTTCTAGGTATGGCGGAAGGTGGGAAGGGATGGGGTGGTAGAAGAGTTTGTTGTGCCCACCACCAAGCCTAGTGCAGTCAATCAGATTTGTGCTCAGAGTGAAAGAACTCTCTCTAAGCAGAAAAATATCAAGCCTGAAACTGCTTGTGGAGCCTGGAGAGATCTAATCAGCAGTGCTCAGTATGGGAAAAGTTCTAAATCTAAGGTAGCCTCACTTGATTGGCCAGATTATTAGACTATTTTTGTTGTTAGGTGCTGTCAAACTGGCTCTGACTCATAGCTATCCTACGGACAACAGAATGAAACACTACCCAGACCTTTACCAGCCTCACAATCCTTGCTACGTACGCTTTGGCTCATTGTTGTAGCCACTGTGTCAATTGATCTCGTTGAGGGCCTTCCTCTTTTTTCAGTGACCCTCCACTTTACCAAGCATGATATCCTTCTCCAGCAAATTGTCCCTTCCTACCATATGACCAAAATAGGCGAGATGAAGCCTGACCATTCTCGTTTCCAAGGAACACTCCAGCTGCACTATGTCTGGAACAAATTTAGCTAGTTCTTCTGGCAGTCCATGGTACTTTCAGTGTTCTTCCCAGTACCACAACTAAAAAGCATCAACTCATCTTCAGTCTTCTTTGTTCATTTTCCAGCTTTCACAGGCATAGGAGATGATTGAAAATATCATGGCTTGGGCTAGCCACCCCTTAGTCTTCAAAGAGACATCTTTGCTCTTTAGCACTAGCAAGAGGTCTTTTGCAGCAAATCCGCCCAGTGCAATACATCCTCTGATTTCTTGACTGCTGCTTCCACTAATGTTGATTGTGGAACCAATTAATATGAAATCTTTAACAATTTCAATCTTTTCTCCATTTATTGTAATGCTGCTTATTGATCTAGTTGTGAGGATTTTCATTTTTTTATGCTGAGATGTAATCCACACTGCAGATTGCTGTCTTTAATCTACATCCATAAGTGCTCAAAGTCATCTTCACTTTCAGAAAGCAAGGTTGTGTTGTCTGTATATCTCAGGTTGTTAATGAGTCTTCTTCCAATCCTGATGCCACATTCTTCTTCACGTAGTTTGGGTTCTCATATTATTTGTTCAGCATACAGATTGAATAAGTATGGTGAAAGGATACAACTTTGACACTCTCTTAAAACTTGTTGCTCCTAAAAAACACTCAGAAACCTGTTGCTGTCAAGTCTATTCCATTCACGATTACCCCATAGAATAGAATAGAACTATCATATAAGGTTTCCAATGCTACAATCTAGAAGGAGTCTGCCTCATCTTTCTCCCACAGAGAGGCTGGTGGGTTTGAGCTGCCAATTATTTGGCTAGCAGCCAAGCATTTAACCACTGCATCACCAAGACTCCTTGCGAATTGCACAGAGACATTTTTTCCCTGAAGATGTCAAAATTATATTACAAATGTAATATTTCAGAAGCAGATCACCATGTCTTTCTTCCAAGGCCCCTCTCAGTGGACTTGAATCTACAAACTTTCAATTAACAGTTGAGCAATTTAACCACTTGTATCACCCAGAAAGTCTGGGAGAGCAAGTAGAAAGTTTAATACTAGTAAAAAGGACAAGTTGCAAATAAATTTAAAACACACTGTTCTGCAAATGGATTGACCAATAAATAAACTGCGCTTGACTACCAAATTGAGACATTCAGGGACTATCTACACTAGAATATGTCTCTAACAAAAACCCATTGCCATTGAGTCCATTAAGAATCATTGTGATCTTATAGGACAGAGTAGAACTGCACCATAATGTTTTCAAAGCTGTAATTTTTATGGAAACAGATTGCCACATCTTTCCTCCAGAGTGGCTGATGGGTTCTAACTTTAGAGCATGTAACCACTGTGTCACCAGGGCTTCTTAGAGGGAAGCTAGTCATATGAAAAAGAGCTCTGGTGGCATAGTGGGTAAAACATTTGGCTACTAACCCCAGGGTTGGTGGTTCAAACCCATCTATCTGCTCCAGGGAAGGAGGATGTGTCAATCTACTCCCATAAAAATTCACAGTCTTAGAAATTCAATGGAGGTTACTATGAGTTGTAATAGACTTTATGGCAGTAGGTAGTCATATGAAAATGAAGTGCTGTCACAAATCAAAGCAATCACCAGAAGCCAGAAGGGTTGTCAGCAACCACCAGGAGCTGTAAGAAGCAAGGAAGGATTTTCTCCTAGAGCCTCCAGAGAAGGCATGGGCTGCAATACCTTGATTTTGGAATTCTAGCCTCCAGAAGTGCAAGAGGATGAATGTCTGTTCTTTAAGTCATCCAGTTTATGATACTTTGTTACAGCAGCCCTTGGAAACTAATGCATTGCCTCCTATAAAAAATATGCATTAAAATTTTTGTTAGACATCAATCAAAACGATATCCCAATTCACTAGACATGAGAGGACTAATTGATGAACGAGAATGTAAAAAGAAAAAAAATAAAAGGAAAACAACTACTTAGTAGACGATCAATCTGGATTATCTTATGTATTGAGACTAGCAGTCATAAGCATATTACTTTCATGGTTTTAGCATAGAACATGATTTCCCGGGAGTGAACCAAAAGCTACAAGAGCTATGAGAATCTGCATCTAAGAGTTCATAGTCAAATCATTTGAGACCAGCTTATATTAAACATGCAACATAATGGAAAGGATTTTTGTCTATTGTTAACTACAGACATTCATAAATCCTCTAATACACCATAGTGCAACATGATATCTAAGAAGGGACAGACCCATCCAGCCCTTCCCAACTACATTTAAACAATGATTTCTCTTCTTTCACAGACCTGTCATTAGCATTCCATGATACTGTTTCTGTTTCACACAATCCTCATAATCTTTCATAGAAAATAATTTGAGAAGTTTTAATGTGGAAACACTATGATCATCAGCAAAAGACGCATTATATTACATAAATTATGTGCTAACCAAGTAGGCCTGGAGTTTACTCTGCCATAAGTCAAAGATCTTGCCCACACAGAGGAAAATCAACATATATATTTTTTCTGCCTGTGATTGCAGTGACTTTACCATTCTTAGTGAGCTAGCTAGTACAGAAGGTGAGAACTGAGGGAAAAAAGAGAAGTAGGGTAGAGATTAGAGAAGATATGAAAAAAGAAGCAGATCAATAGCTTATTCTAGTCTTCACCTTTTATCCTACTAAATACTTAGTATCTCTTTTAAGCAATAGACACTCTACTATAAAAGATATATTCCTGCCCCTATCTTAAAAAAAAAAAAAAAAAAATCAGTTGTCATCAAGTGGATTCCCACTCCTGGCAACTCCATGTGTGTCAATGTAAAATTGTGATACATAGGGTTTTTAACGGCTGATTTTTTCAGCAGTACATTGCCATATCTTTCTTCTGTAGCACCACTGAGTAGACTTGAAACCTCCAACATTTCACTGAACAGTTAAATGTACTAACCTTTTGCACCACACAGGGATTCCTCTTCCCTCAAGGAGCTAAAAATGTATTAGGAGAGAAATATAAGAAATTCAGCAAATACTTCTGGTGAGATAACTTGGTTAAGCATAGGGTTCTGAGGGAGCAATTAGGGGATGCACCCAAGCACTGGAACAGATAAGAGTTGATAGGTTGCTCAAGGAAGTCTTACCAAATGAGATGTCACAGAGGGAGCTGAATCCTTGAAGGAGTGTATCAAGCAGTTAGGAAATTTTGAAAAGGGAAGTGCTGTGTATAGAGTGATTTAAATAATTTCACATGGAAGCATGGTATAAGATATAGTGTGGACAATTCAAGAAGGGCCTAAAATCCTTATATTCAGATAAGTGGAAAGTTATTATTTAGTCACCCATGGTTTTGTTGTTAGGTACTATCAAATCGGCTCTGACTCCTAGCTACCCTGTGTACAACAGAATGAAACATTGCCTGATCTTGTGCAATCTTCACATCCTTGCTATACTTGAGCCCATAGTTGCAGCCAATATGTCAATCCATCTAGTTGAGGGTCTTCCCCTTTTTTACTGACTCTCTACTCTACCAAACATGATATACTTCTCCAGGGAATGCTCCCTTCTGACAACATGACCAAAGCAGGTGAGATGAAGTCTGGCCATTCTCATTTCCAAGGAGCATTCTGGCTGCACTACTTCCAGGGTAGATTTCTTCATTCTGCTGCCAATCATCATGGTATTTTCAGTATTCTTCACCAACACCACAATTCAAAGGCATTAACTCTTCTTCAGTCTTCCTTATTGTCCAGCTTTCACATGCACATGAGGCTATTGAAAAGACCAGGGCTTGAGTTAGGTGCAACTTAGCCTTCAAAGTGACATCCTTGTTCTTCAACACTTTAAAGAGAGCTTTTGCAGAAGATTTTTCCAGTGCAATACGATGCCTGATTTCTTGACTGAGGCTTCCATGGGTTTTGATTGTGGATCCAAGTAAAATGAAATCTTTGATGACATTAATCTTTTCACTATTTATCATTATGCTGCTTATTGGTCCAGTCGTGAGGATTTTTGTTTTCTTTAAGTCTCTATGTTGAGGGATAATCCATACTGTAGAAGACTGTAGTCTTTGATCTCCATCAATGAGGGCTTCAGGTCATCTTCACTTTTAGCAAGCAAGGTTGTGTAATCTGCATATCACACGTTGTTAATGAGTCTTCCTTCAATCCTGTTGCCACATTCTTCTTCATGTAATCCACCTTCTCTGATTTTTTGCACTGCATAGAGACTGAATAAGTATAGTGAGAGGATACAGCCCAGATGTACACCCTTCCTGATTTTAAATCAGGCAGTATTCCCTTGTTCTCTTTGAAAGATAGCCTCCTGGTCTATGCACAGGTTCCTCCTGAGAATAATTAAGTGCTCTGGAATTTCCATTCTTCTCAATGTTTTCTGTAATTTGTTGTGATCCACACAGTCAAATTAATGTGCTTACATGGTCAATAAAACTCAAATAAACATATTTTTAGTATTCTTTGCTTTCCTCCAAGATCCATCTGACATCAGCAATGATATCTCAAATTCCACATCCTCTTCTAAATATAGCTTACATAGCCACACATATTAGGTAAGGCAAAAAGATCTTGCTTAAGAATTAGGAATTCTATTATATTCTTAGTGGTTTTGTTGATTGAGTCTGAGACTTCAGCTACAAAAATATTTGAAACACTTGTCTCCCTGTCTCTGTATTAAGGGTTTTGATTAGAACTCAATGGTCTGGGAAGCTTCTTTTAACTTTAATAATTATATGAAATGAAATGAATAGTTAGCATTTAATAATGTTTAACAGTCCAGATTGTAACATATTGTGGGCATGTGCTTTAACGATGAGAAAACTACAACCCAGGAGATTAAAGTGACTTTCCCAAAGTCTCACTAGGAGTAAGACAGAACTGGAGTTCAAATTACTCAGGCTGGTTACAAAGTCTGTGTTCTTTTCTTTTTTTTTTTTTAATTTTTACTGTGATTGGGATGAAAGTTGACAGAGCAAATTCATTTTCCATTTAGTAGTTCATGGTTTGGTTTTTGGAATTCATACGTATTTTGTTTCATGATTGTTTCCATGCAGTAGTTCATATATATTTTATATCCAGGATCTCCTGCACTGATCTCTTTGCAAGTTGTTGACAGTGGTAGCCAGGCACCATTTAGTTCTTCTGGTCTCATGGTCATATAGGCTAAGGTTAACATGGTGCACTAGTCCCTTGGACTAATTGTTTTCATGCATCTTTGGTTTTCTTCATTCTTCTCTGCTCTGGATGAGGGAAGACCCATTGTTGCATCTAGATGGCTGCTTGCAAGCTTTTAAAACCTCAGTCGCTACTCACCAAAGTAGGATGTAGAGCACTGTTTTTGTGTATTATATTATGCTCTCTTCCCACTTCTCTATAGTTACGTCTTCCCTGTGTCATTATTTCCTATGCATGCTTGCCACCTGAGCTATCTCTCTGTGCAAATACTGCCCTTCTATTCTCCCATGATTGATCGTGCTAAGGAGTACATATAGCTGGTGTAAATATTCACCCCATACACCTGTTTATTGTTTGGTTGGAAGCTATGGGAGTGAGTTCAATTCCAGGTCTAAAGAGTTATTAGAGGCCACAGTCTCAGGGGTTTTACTAGGTTCTATTAGACCAGTAAGTTTCGTCTTTTTTTTTTTTTTTTTTTTATGATTTTGAGTTTTGTTCCACATTGTTCTCACACTCTGTCCAGGATCTCCTGCACTGATCTCTTTGCAAGAGGTTGGCAGTGGTAGTTGGGAACCTCTACTTCTTCTGGTCTCAAAGTAACATAGGCTGAGGTTCACATGGTCCACTAGCCCCTTAGACTAATTATTTCCATGCATCTTTGGTTTTCTTCATTTTTCTCTGCTCTGGATGAGGAGAGACCTATTGTCTCATCTAGATGGCTGCTTGCAAGCTTTTAAGACCCAGTTGCTACTCATCAAAGCAGGATGTAGAACAATGCTTTTGTGTAGTATATTATGCCAATTGAGCTTGATGTCCCTCATGATGGTCCCGAGCCCACAGGTCCAACAATTCCCTCCATCAGATGGTTGACTGTGGCTTAGAAATTATAATAACTTTGCCCCCTGTTAGTTCTATTTGTATGGATACTCTTATATCACATACATATATGTGTATAGACATGTCATCTGCCAACCTTACATATGGTCATGGGTATTTTCCCTTTTGCCTAGACATACCTGATCATTCAACGTGTTATGTATCTACCCATAGATTAATATTTGTTATCACTGATAACACAGTGTTATGTAGGTAAAAGTGTTTATCTTTGTTGTCTGTACCTCTTGTGAACCTCCCTGTGTCTTCCTTTTCTTTAGTGTGTTATTGTGTTGGTCACTTGATTTGGTATATTGCCTTTCCCTTCACCCAAATCAATACTTGTCTCTAACCTATTACACACTATTCCCTCCTCTCCCCTCTCATCACTGATAAAAAACAAAGAAAGTTTCTTTCCATATATAAACTTTTCCTTGACTTTTTACAATAGTAGACTAATACAATATTTGTCCTTCTGTGATTGACTTATTTCACTCAGCATAATATCCTCCAGCTTCATCCATGTTATGCAGTGTCTCGCAGATTGTACGTTATTCTTTAGTGTTAGTAGTATAGTATCCCATCAGAGTCTGCACTTGTAACCATAGGTTAAATTGCTTTTCAATATGGAGAATATAGATACTATTTAAAATCATCCAATCTTTATTATCTTTATCCTTTTGATAAAGTCTTTGTAAGAGAGAAAGGGAGCTCTGGTGGCATAGAGTCTAAGGCATTTGACAGCTAACCAGAAGGCTGGCGGTTCAAACCCACCAGCAACTCCTCTGAAGGAATATTGGGCAATCTAATTCTGTAGTGATAACTTCCTCAGAAACCCAAGGAGGAGTCTCTATGAGTCAGATCTGATGCGACAGCAATGAGTTTTTGAGTTTTAAGGGAGAAAAACAACATGAGAGAAAGTAAGCTCCTCCAAATATACCAAATTTGGTTCAAAATATTTTCTAAATATTGAAGAATAAATTAATAGGTAAATGAATACCTCTAATACATTTATAGTCCTTAGGAGAAATGAGTTCTATGAGGTAATCCCAGCAGAAGACTATTTACAGAAAATAATGCTTATGGCAAGCACCAAAATTATACCTTTTTCCAAACATCTGAGCCCCTCTTTTAGATAATTTTATCATAACATCACCTCAAAAATGCAAATAAAGTTTGATAATATTTTCTTAACAAATTATGGCACTATATGAAAATTATAACTGCACCTTCCTTGCTTTCACTGATGAAAATTGGTCTATGATGTGCTCAAAGTCATTTTTTTTTTTTTCAGTTTCTTCTCTTTTCACATTCAGTAGAGCAAGATCACCCAGTTGGCCTTGATACATGGAGGCTCTCAAATACCAAAAGTGTTTTAATTTGCTGAATGATTTCTCACAGTGAGTGATGGAAATTGTGATGGTTAATAAACATTGCTCAATGGTGCCCTCCTTCAAGTGACCCAGGGAAACATGACATACTTGCCACACCTTAGATATGCTTCTTAATCTATTGCCTCAAGAGATTCAAGATAACCTTCCAGGTGAGTTTCAGGTAAAAGTGCGATTTGTCAGAGTTAACAGAAACACTGGAACAAATATGGAGAACAATAAGCAAATCCCAAATTAACTGTGGGATATATATATATATATATATATTTAATAGCTACCCTGCAAACTAATTGATAGTTGTCTTTGAGGTCTGTTCCAGAGAACTTCTTTAGAGAATCTAGTTATTATAAAAACCCATTTGTCTTTTAGTAAGTAATCCTCCATGTATGAAATCCAAATAGACAGGTCTATGGAAATATTTAATTATTTCTAAGACAAAAGGGTAAAGATCTTAAGCCAGTTCTTTTAAATGTTCCTTTCAATTAACTTTATTATTGATGCAACATATTTTTTAATGTACTGTTGTTGTTATTGTTAGTTGCCATCAAGTTGGCTCTGATTCATGGCAACCCTGTTTACAACGAAACCAAACACTTCCTGGTCATGTGCCATCCTCACTGTCTTTGCTATACTTGAGCCCATGGTTGCAGCTACTGTTGTCACTCTCGTTGAGGGTCTTCCCCTTTCCTGCTGACCCTCTATTTCACCAAGAATGATATCCTTCTCTAGGAAATGGTCCCTTCTGACAGTATGACCAAGTATGTGAGACATACTTGGCCATACTTGCTTCCAAGGTGCATTTTGGTGGCACTTCTTCCAGGACAGATTTGTTAGTTCTTCTGCCAGTCTATGCTATTTTCAGTATTCTTCACCAACACCATAATTCAAGGACATCAATCACCACTCGTCTGTCAGTTTGTTGTCCTGTGGTGGCTTGCATGTTGCTGTGAGGCTGGCTATGTCACTGGTATTTCAAACACCAGCAAGGTCACCCATGGTGGTCTGGTTTCAATGGAGCTTCCAGACTAAGACGGACAGGGAAGAAGAACAGAGTCATCCACTTCTGAAAAAACTGGCCAATGAAAACCTTAGGAATAACAATGAAACATTGTCTGACATATTTTCATGTACTTTAATGGTTAAATATATGAACAAACATGCTAAACCACAACAGCAAATAATGAGCCTTGTATTGCTCTGTGTCTTTGACACTCATCCATCTTTACAATATTATTATTATTATTATTATATTGTTTTGGTTACTTCATGCCATTCTGACAGGAATATACCATAAATGGTTGGTTTGAACAAACAGGATTTTATTCCCTTACAGTTTTGAAGACTAGAAGTCCAAGTTCAAAGAGCTAGGCCCTAGAGACTGGGTGAAAGCCCCTCGACCTTTAACTTCAGCTCTGCCTCTTGCTCTCGGCCCATTGAAGTTGGAGGCCTTTCTTTACTCAGTAGCTGCTGGCTGTTGAGGCTGACAAACCCAAGGTCCACAAGTGAAAAGGCATAGTCCTGATATTACCAAACCACATGGCAGACCATTGATTTAAATCTATTAAAAGGCCCTAGATAGGCAGAGCATGGCAGGTTGCTGAATGACGACTTGGCTCCATGAAGAGTCCAAGTGTGCCAAAAAGCTGTAGACCATTCCCAAAGATTTCCCTTACATATAGGAAGCAGACCACATCCCTAAAGCAGCTACTCACTGTTCGAAGCAGATCCCACCATGGAGTTGATTGCCAGTCTCATCATGGGAGCTTCTCAGCCACTCAAAACCAGGTCCAGTAAAGTTGACATATAACCTCAACTATCACATATACCAATAAGGATATTTCTTGTTTTGAATAGAAAATATATTTTTTGGGAGACCACATATGAGAGTGGAAAAATCTTGAATGTTGAGAAATAACACCTATGGCACTTTCTTAGGACAATTTTTTTTTAATTCAATTTCCTCATCAGTAAAATGGAAACAATAATACTGTTTGGTTACTTCATGCTGCTCTAACAGAAAATATCATAAAAGGGTGGTTTTAACAAACAGGAGTTTATTCTCTTACACTTTTGGAGGCTAGAAATCTGAGTTTAAAGTACCATACTCTAGGGGCTGGGTGAAAGCTCCTCAACTTTGGGCTTCGGCTCTGCCTCTTGCTCCCAGTGCAGTGTCTCTTCACTCAGGCAGCTGCTGTATGCTGAGGCTGACAAGCTCAAGGTGGACAAATAAAATGGCACAGTTCCAATATTATCAAACACCATGGCAAGCCACTAGTTCAATTCCAGAGACAGTCCAAAGAGCAGCAGGAAACATGGCAGGCTGCTAAATGAAGACTCAGCTATATGCAGGGCACTCATCTACTCCAGTAGATTCCACTGTGGAGTTGATTAGCACACTCATCATGGGAACAACTATATCCAGCTGCCCAGCTACTCAATTTGGCCCAGTCAAATTGTTGACAAACAACCTTAACTACCACAAATACCTACTTTGCAACATTGAAAAACTAAATGTACACATTAAATGCAATAAAATCCTGTTGCTGTTGAGTCCATTACAACTCACAGTGACTCTATAGGACAGAGTAGTACTGCTCCATATGATTTCCAAGGAAATAATCTTTATGGAAGCAAACTCACATCTTTGTCCCATGGAGCAGCTAATGGGTTCATACCATTGACTTTTTGGTTAGAAGCTCAGCACTCAGCCACTTTTCCACCAGGGCTGCTCTATTAAATGTGATAAGGGTACATAATCCTGTAACAGACCGGATGACAATAAATAGCACTGAAAAAAAAAAAAAAAATGATTATATTACTACTGATATTATTATCACTATTATTAGAATTCATGACCAAATCTTAAAATCAACTATAACATCTGCACTTGAATCTTTAACATTTGTTCTAAACATTTTAAAAATGTATCTTTCACAAGAAAATAGGAAAGAAATTTGAAATCAATCCAAGTTACCCAATTCTCTTAACCTTCCATGCAGCTAAATACTGACTCAGCCCACACAATTCATGCTAAGTATCACTGAAAGTAAAAAAAAAAAAAACTTAATTAAATAAGATGGGGATAAAAAGAAAAAGAATAAAGATGTTGATGAGAGCCATTCGAGAATTTTCAGTTCACCTTTGAAAGTAAATATGTTGCAGCTTTTCTGTTCTAGATGAAATAAAATAGTCCCCATTGAGTAATGGAGCTTAGTTTCTGTCTTGAAGGAATAATTACAGAATAATAATGGGCTCACTAAAAAAGTTATGAGAGTACAATAACTGTCTTTACTATAATACCAAGATTTGATGAAGTAAAGAAAGTCAACAGGCCTACCTCATCAAGACTACTTGAAAGTGTTAATGTCTTCTAAATGTCAAAACAACATGCCAATTTAGTTAAAAAATATTCAAATTCCTTGAGTGTGTGTTAACAAAACATATGAAATATATGCTTGAAAGATTACAGTTTTAATTTTTAAACCAGTTCCTTTGATATTTTAAAAAGAAGTTCAAGTCATTCCACCATTGTGTCCTTAGTGTCCCAATCAGAACAACACTGGGAAAGTAATCTGAAACAGCAACAATATAACAATGGCTTGGAAACTTGAGTAAGTAGAACAACAGATATAATATCCATATCATTGGTATCCCATAGGACAGAAGAATAATGATAGAGCTGACAAAGTACTTAAAGAAATAAAGTCTGAAAAGTGTAAAATTCAGCAAGAAATAAATCTAAATATTCAAAAAACAGACTAAACTACCAACAGGATAAACTCAAAAACATTCATTCTAAGACATATAGCAATTAAACTTCCCAAAACTGAAAACAATTTACTTGAACAATTAAAAACAACTTAGCAAAAAGGACATTTTACATATCGGGGGAAAATCATTTGAATGGTGGCAGATTACACATCAGAAACCATGGAAGCCAGAAGAGTATCAAGTACTGAAAGAAAAGAATTGTCAATATGAAATTATATATCAAACCAAGACCCACTGCCATCAAGTCAATTCCAACTCATAACAACCCTACAGGACAAAGAAGCAATGCCCTATAGGTTTTCCGACGCTGTAAATCTTTATGGAAGCAGACTGCCACATCTTTTTCCCCCCAAATGGCTCATAAGTTTGGACTGTTGACCTTTCAGTTACTGCTGAGTGCTTATCCACTGTGCCACCAGAGCACCTTCTGAATTATGTATGTAAAGAAAATATGCTACGGTAATCACTGAGGAAGTGAAGACATTTTCAGATTAAGAATAACTAAGAGAACCCATTGCCAGCAGTTCGCAGTTTTACCCTAAAAAAAAGAAAGAAAAAAAAATGTCTAAAGAAAGTTATTTGAACAGAAAGAAAACAATGAAAAGAAGAAGAAGAAAAGGAACCTTGAAACTTTCCAAACCAAACTCACTGCCTTCCATTTGGATCCGACTCATAGTGACCCCTCCTAGGGTTTCCAAGGCAGTAACACTATGGAAGTAGATTGCCCAATCTTCCTTCTGAGGAGTGGCTGGTGCATTTGAACTGCCAGTCTTCTGGTTAGCAGTCAAATGCCTTAGGCACTACACCACGTTGGAACTTCAGGAAGGAAGAAAATACATAACAATTTAAAAACATGGATAATTTAATTGTATTTTCCTTTCTTCTCAAGTTTTGTAAATTTTGTTTGATGGTTGAAGCAAAAATTAGAATAGTCAAATATGATTCTAAATGTATGTACAGAAAACATTTAAGACCATTGTACTGTAAAGGGACAGAAAAAAACATAAAGGGAGGTAAAATTTCTGTACTTCATTTGAGTTGCTGATGACAGCAAAAATAGACTGTGATAAGCTATATATAATGTGATAGCTAAAGCAAAAACTAAACGAGTTATATAAAGACACATACTCAAAAACACTGTAGACAAACCAAAAGAGAATTCTAATAAATGTATAAGTAACTCACAGGAAAGAAAGAAAAACAGTGATAACAAAAAGAAAACCAAAAATAAAATGACAGACTTAAGTCCTAATGTATTAGTAATTTTATTAATTGTAAATGGCCTAAATGCATCAATTAAAAGTAAAAAATTGACAGAGTGGATAGGAAAACAGCACTCAATTATATGCTGTATACAAGATACTCATTTCAAATATAACAATATAGGCAGGTTAAAAGTAAAAGAATGGGAAAGGATATACCATATGATCATTAAAAAAAAAAAAAAAGCTTTAATTGTTATCAGAAAAAGTAGATTTCAGAGCAAACAAACAAAAAAAAAATTTACCAGAAACAGAAAGGGACATTACGTAATGACAAAGTGGTCAATCCACCAAGAAGACACAATTCTAAATACATTATGTGCCAAAATACAGAACTGAAAAATATTTGAAACAAAAACTGATAGAACTTAAAAAATATGTAAACCCATCGAGAATTATAGTTCAAGATTTTGACTTCAATATGCATCTTTTAACAATTGATAACAAATCTAGACAGAAAATCACCAAGTATTCCAAAGAATTAAAAAGTGCTACTAATCAACAGGAGCTATTACACATTTATAAAACATTTCATTCAAAGCAACAAAAATACATTCTCATTTTGAGTGCCAAGGGGCCATATAGCAAAATAGACTATAGTCTGTGCCATAAAACAAGCCTCATTAAATTCACAACCCAATAGAATCAAACTAAACATCAGTAAAAGGAAAATAGTAAGAAAATCTCCAAGCACATGCAAACTAAACAGCATAATTCTCCATAATCCATGAGTCAAAAAGGAAGTTTAAAAGGGAATAATAATACAGTGAACTGAATGAAAATGAAAATACAACATAAAAAAATGTTTCTGACACACAGTGCCGAGAGGGAAACTTATCACACTAAATTCATACATTAGGAAAAACAAAAGAAAAAAAAAATTCTCAAATCAATAATCTAGTATCCCACCTGAAGAATCTAGAAAAAGCAGAACAAAATAAATCTACAGCAAGTAGGAGAGAGGGCATCAGAAATATACAAGCAGAAATCAATTAAATTGCAAACCAAAAGGAGAAATTCAATGAAATAAAGAGCTGGTTCTTTGAAAAAAAAAAAAAAAAATCCATGAAATTGACTCCAGCAAGACTGGCAAAGAGAAAATGAGAAGATGTACATTACTAATATCACAAATAAAACAGGGTATATTACCACACATCTTATAGACATCAAAAGGATACTAAGAAAATTCTAAGAACAACTAACCACACATAAATTTCACAAGTTAGATGCAATGGACCAGTTCCTTGATGAACATAACCTACTACAACTGACCCAATATGAGATGGACAATTTGAATTGCCCTGAAATTATACTTATAAAGCAGAGAATACCAGAAAGTATTTAATTGGCTATGCAACAGTATTCCACTGTGTGGATCGTAGCAAATTATGGATAACATTGTGAAGAATGAGAATGAAAATACAACATAATAAAATATTTTTAACATACTATGTTGAGGGGGAAATTTATCATATTAAATGGATGCTTTAGAATATATACATACTCAAGAAAGGGAACACTTAATTGAGCTCATGTGAAAACTATACATAGACCAACAGGCAGTTGTTTAAACAGAACAAAGGAATACTGTATGATTTAAAATTATAAGAGGTGTGTGTCAGGGTTGTATCTTTCAACATACTTATTCAATCTGTATGCTGAACAGGAAATCTAAGGAGCTGGACTATATGAACAAGAACACAGCATTAAGATTGGAGGAAGACTCATTGCTAAAAAGGCAGGGAGGCCACATCTTCTGACCTCCTCTAACGACACAAGAGGAATACAGAATCACTATCAGTAGCCCAAGGCTCATTCCTGTGAGGCCAGACATGCTTCCTCCCTCCAGCCCTTACACCAACTGTTCCTCCCCCAGCACCCAAAGCTTATTTGCCGGGTTCGATAATTCACTGCAGTGGCCACACAGAACTCACAGATTATGGGGTTTATTAGGGAAGCACCAGGCTACAATTCAAGTTCAGGAACAACATTTAGTCTCTCTCCCAGCCTGCCGCCTCTCACCCAACGGTCTCTCTCAGTCTCTTTCAGTCTCTCTCCCAGAGTCTCTCAGTGTCTCTTTCTCAGCAGTGCATGTCTCTTGGTGTCTCTTTCTCAACAGTGCATGTCTCTCACTGTCTCTTTCTCTCAGCAACATATCTTCCTCAGCCAGAGGTCAGAGAGAGTTTGGCCTCTAGGAGGTCTCCTTTTGAGCCTGGCAGAGTGACCAAAATAGCCAATCATAGCATCAGAATTCTATGCACCTGAGAGAGAGAGAGAGACCTTCCCAGAACATTGCTTTGTGCCACCCCTCACAGAAATACCCCAGGTGGATAACATTCACAATCAGAAACTCCTCAGTTGCTCACAGCAAATTCCATCACGGAGTTTACAAAGACTTATGGCTAGAAAAGCCATGCCAGGTAATTTACTACACCGCACTCATTAACAATCTTCAATCTGCAGATGACATAGACTTGCTTGCTGAAATTGAAGATGACTTAAACCACTTACTGATGATAATCATACTGCAGTCTTCAGTAGGGAATACACCTCAACATAAAGAAAACAAAAATCCTCACAAATGGACCAATGACCAACATCATGATAAATGAGAAAAGATTGAAATTGTCAGGGATTTCATTTTACTTGTATCCATAATCAACAGCAGTCAATCAGACTTCACATTGCACTGGGCAAATCTGCTGCAAAAGACCTCTTTAAAGTGTCAAGGAACAAAGATGTCACTCTGAAGACTAAGGTGCACCTAACTCTAGCCATGCTATTTTCAATCGCTTCATATATGTGTAAAAGCTGGACAATGAATAGGGAAGACTACAGAAAAGTTGATGCCTTTGTATTGTGGTGTTGGATCCTTAGGGTGATGGAAATGTTCTGTATTATGTTCATGTCAGTATCCTGGTTGTGACATTGTACAAAAAAGAAATCTTATATATACCAACATCTGTGAAGGAATCATAGCAACGGCATTAAATAGATTATCCTTTTCAATAATTAACCCACTGCTATCAAGGTGATTCCTACTCATAACAACCCTGATAGGGCTTCCAAGGTTGCAATCTTTATGGAAAGAAACTGCCTCATCTTTTCCCCATGGAGTGGCTGATGGTTTGAACCACCATCCTTTTGATTAGTAGCTGAATGCCTTAACCACTGTGTGACCAGAGATCCATTTTCAATAATTAGGCAGGCCGGGAAGCAGTGGCCGATGACTTTTGGAGGGCTGGAACAGGTAAGGTAGGCCAGGAAGTGGTGGCAGATGGCTTTTGGAGGGCCTGAACAAGTAGGGCATACCAGGAAGCAGGAGTGGAGAAGTTTGGAACAGCTAAAGGAGACAAACTTGTCTGTCAGTTTGTTGTTCTGTGGTGGCTTGTATATTGTGGTGAGGCTGGAGACTGACACCAGTGTTTCAAATGTCAACAGGGTGACCCATGGTGGACAGGTTTCAGCAGAGCTTCAACACTAAGACAGACTCAGAAGAAGGAAGAGGCCATCCACTTCTAAAAGAATTGGCCAGTGAAACACTGAATAATGAATAACGGTGAAACACTGCCTGATATATTACTAAAACACTTTATGAATAGCTCTGAAACTTTATCTGATACAGTGCTGGAAGATGAGCCTCTCAGGTGAGAAGGCACTCAAAATATGACTAAAAAACAGCTGTTTTCTAAGAATAGAGCCACCTTAATGATGTGGATGTAAGAATGCTTTTGGGACTTCCATTTACTGATGTAGCATGTCTCAAAATGAGAAGAAACAGCTGCAAATGTTCATTAATAACAGGGAATGTATGAAGTTTGAATCTAGAAAAAATTAGAAGTTGTCAAAAATGAAATGTAATGCATAAAAAATTGATATTCTAGGCATTAGTCAGCTGAAATGGACTGGTTTGGGTAATTTTGAATCAGACAATCATATGCTCTAATACTCCAGGAATGAAAAATTGAAGAAGAATGGCATGGCATTCATTATCACAAAGAATGTTTCAAGACCTGTCCTGAAGTGCAATGCTCTCAGTGATAGGATAATATCCATATACTTATGAGGAAGACCAGGTAATATAACTATTATTTAAATTTATGCACCAACCACCAAAGCCAAAGATGAGGAAATTAAAGATTTTTACCAACCACTGAAGTCTGAAATCGACTGAACATTCAATCAAGATGTGTTAATTATCACTGGTGATTGGAATGCAGAAGTTGAAAACAAAGAAGAATCACCAGTAGTTGGAAAAATATGGCCTTGGTGATAGAAATAAGGCTGGAGACTGCATGATAGAATTTTGTGAGACCAATGACTTATTCATTTCAAATATCTTTTTCAAAAACACAAACAGTGGCTATATATGTGGACTTCACTAGATGGAGTACACATGAATCAGATCGACTACATCTGTAGCAAGAGGCCACGGAGAAGCTCAGTATCTTCAGCCAAAACAAGGCCAGGAGCTGCTTGTGGAACAGACAATCAATTGCTCATATGCAATTAAGTTGAAGCTGAAGACATTTAAAAGAAATCCATGAGAGCCAAAATATGACTTTGAATGTATCTGTCCAGAATTTAGAGATCATCTAAAGAATACAATTGATGTTTTCAACACCGATGACCAAAAACCAGAAGAATTGTGGGATGACATCAAGAACATCATCCATGAAGAAAGCAAAAGGTCATTAAAAAGGCAAGAAAGGAAGAAAAGACCAAAAAGGATGTCTGAAGAGACTGAAACTTGTCCTTGGACAGAGAGTAGCTAAAGCAAATGGAAAAAATGACAACATAAAAGAGCTGAACAGAAGATTTCAAAGAACAGCTTGAGCAGACAAAGTCAATTATTATAATTAAATGTGCAAAGACCTGGAGTTAGAGAACTGAAAGGGAAGAACACCCTTGGCATTTCTCAAGCTGAAAGAACTGAGGAAAAAATTTAAGCTTCAAGTTGCAATATTGAAAAATTTTATTGGCAAAATATTGAATGATTCAGGAAGCATCAAAAGAAGATGAAAGGAACATATAGAGTCACTGTACCAAAAAGAATTAGTCGATGTTCATCCATTTCAGGAGGTGACATATGATCAAGAACCAATGGTATTGAAGGAAGAAGTAGAAGCTGCACTGACGGAATTAGCAAAGAACAAGGTTCCAGGAATTGACAGAATACCCATTGAGATGTTTCAACAAACAGATGCCCTGCTAGAAGCACTCACTTGGTTATGCCAAGAGATTTGGAAGACAGCTACCAGGCTAACTGACTGGAAGAGATCCATATTTGTACCCATTCCAAAGAAAGTTAATCCCACAGAATATGGAAATTATTGAACAATATCATTAATATCAGACACAAGTGAATTTTTACTGAAGATAATTCAGAAATGGTTGCAGCAGCGTATTGACAGAGAACTTCCAGAAAGGCAAGCTGGATTCAAAAGAGGGCATGGAACAAGGAATATCATTGCTTATATCAGAAGGATCTTGGCTCAAAGCAAAGAATACCAGAAAGATGTTTACTTGTGCTTTGTTGACTATGCAAAAGCATTCAATTTTGTGGATTATAACAAATTATGGATAACATAGAGAGAATGGGAATTCCAGAACACTTAATTGTCCTCATGAGGAACCTGTACATAGACCAGGAGGTTGTTGTTCGAACAGAACAAGTGGATAATACATGGTTTAAAATCAAGAAGGTAGTGTATCAGGGTTGTATCCTTTCACCATATTTATTTAATCTGTATGCTGAGTAAATAATCTGAGACGCTGGGCTATATGAAGAAGAATGTGGCATCAGGATTGGAGGAAGACTCATAAACAACCTGCAATACACAGATGACATATCTTTGTTTGCTAAAAGTGAGGAAGACTTGGAGTACTTACCGATGAAGATTTAAGATTACAGTCTACAGTATGGATTACACCTCAATGTAAAAAGATTCAAGTTGTCAAAGACTTCATATTACTTGATTCTACAATCAACACAAATGGAAGCAGCAGTCAAGACATCAAAAGATGTATTGTGTGGGGAAAATCTGTTGCAAAAGACTCCTTTCAAACACTGAAGAGCAAAGATGTCTCTTTGAAGACTAAGGTGCACCTAACCCAAGCCATGGTATTTTCAATTGCCTCATATGCATGTGAGAGCTGGACAATGAATAAGGAAGTCTAAAGAAGAGTTGGTGCTTTTGAGTTATGTTGTTCATGAAGAATGATGGAAGGACTGTGGACTGCTAAAAGAACTAACAAATCTGTCCTGGATGAAGTGCAGCTGGAATGCTCCTTGGAAGCAAGGATGGCCAGACTTTGTCTCACTTACTTTGGTCATGTTGTCAGAAGGGGACCATTCTCCGGAGAAGGATGTCATGCTTGGTAAATTGGAGGGTCAACAAAAGTGGGGAAGGCCTTCAACAGGGTGGATTGACACAGTGGCTGCAGCAATGGGCTCAAGTACAGTAGGAATTGTGAGGCTGGCACAGGACCGGACAGTGACTTGTTCTGCTGTGCATGGGATTGCTGTGAGTCAGAGACAACTTGATGGCACATAACAACAACAACAATATCTCAAGAATTTGAAAACATGGAAAACATGGCCACCTATGTTTTACAAAATGTTACTACTGGGCATATCTTAGTGTCCTAGAGCTGCCATAACAAAATACCACACAGTGGGTGGCTTTAAAGAACATGAATTTATTCTTACTGTTTGGAAGGCTAGAAGTCTGAATTCAGGACATTTGACAAAGCTATGCCCTCCTTCTCTGTTGGCTCCAAGGGAAGATCTTTCCTCATCCCTTCCAGTTCTTGCTTGTAAATGCATCCTTACATGGTCTGTTACCCCTGTATGTCACCCTCTCCTTGTTTTTTGTAGTAGTAGTAGTGGTAATCTTTGGCATTCATTTTCTTCTTATAGATTAATCTATTTCTTTTGTCATATGCAATCTATCTTTCTGCTGTGTGCAATCTTCCTTCTGTGTCTGTTCTACTTTTTATAAGGCAGAAAGAATTGGTATTAGTACACACCCTACTTTAGTATTACTTAACTGATGATATCTACAATGAAAAACCATATTTCTCCAAACAAGGTAGCATTCACAGCTACAGGGATTAAGAATTCAATGTATCTTTTTTGGGGGGATCATGACAAAATCCATGGCAAGAATTAAAAAGGTAAAGTTTATGAGGTCTCTCTGTGAATCTACAACTGTCCTTACATAAAAGGTTTAATTAACCAAACCTTAAAAATTAAATCTTAGATATACAAGTATCTATGAAGGAATCAGAGCAACTGAGTTAAACAGATTATGTTTTTTCAATAATTAAGCTTATTAATATTTAAAGAATTGAAAAAGGTAAAATATTGCCACCTATCCTTTTTATAAGTTGTTTCCGTTTTTAACTACTTATAACAATGGGAAATGGAATAACATAATCAGGGAACCTCAATATGACATTGCAAGTGATCATTTAGTATTCCCCAAGAACACAATAGAATGAAAAACCCTTGGTTCAGTCAAAAATCATTACAAAATTGCCACAAATAGTAATACAGTGAGAACTACAGGAATCATAATAAGATATGCTTAAGAGATATGCTTATTCAATTATGATAAATTAATTGAGCTATAGTTATGAAAGCATTAATGCACATTTCTAAAAACCTAGTTTGCATGCTTATGCATTTCCCAAAGACCTTTGCATTCTAGTATTTTAATATATGCCTTGGATATTTACTAATAGGCACTTTGTAAAATCATTCAGGCTGCTGCTTTCTTCCTTTTAGTCCTGGGAAACAGTAATTTACTAAATAGCAACTCATTAACGTGAAAGAGTTAATGGAAAGGCTATGTTATGCATTTTGATAATCTACTTCAATAAATATGACCACAAAATGATAATTATTTAGAAATATAAGCAGTAATAGTAAATCTAAATAAAGCCTTTATTTGTAAAGTTGGGGCTAGTAGTATTTTCCCACACATTGACAGGATAAAAATGCATTTTCTTCTTTTAGGTTTTTTTCTAGAATATTAGGAATATAGAATTCAGAAGGAAAATAAATGATTCCTAGGGATGTCCAGAGATAAAAGAACTTGAAATAAGGATGATTGTAGCAAGTTCTTTATCCTTGAAATTATTATGGTATTATCAAATGATCTATTTTCCATCTCCTTTTATTTCATTCTCAAGGTAATCCATTCCATTCATCACAATGTTGGCAAGTATTCCTGCTTTTTGTATAGAAAAGTTTCCCAGTAAGGAGGAATATGAAAATGATGCGCAGATAGAGGAGACATATTATAAGATCACTTTTTTCTTTTCATTTCCTGGAGCCAATCTGAATGAAGACCAGAGAGAGGTAAAAACACAAGAGCTGCCAAAAGTAGACAATGGGAGATGGGAAGTGAGATGAAAGGAACAGGCACCAGACACATTCTGGGATGAAAATGAGAAACAAGAAATGAATTATTTTCATGATGATCATTTTCTGTTGTATTTTAAATTTAAGAGCTATTATGAAGAAAGCATATGTACTTTTGCAGAATGGTTCAGAGAAAATCCACCTTTACTCTAATGCATTTATTCCTTATTGGATTTTTTATTGTATTTATTCCTTAGGCACCACTTGTCTGTCAGTTTGTTATATTGTGGTGACTTGTGTATTGCTATGATGCTGCTAGCTACACTATCATTATTTCAAATATTAGCAGAATCAACCATATTGGACAGGTTTCAGTGGCTCTTCCACACTAAGACAGACTAGGAAGAAAGATCTGGCAATCTTCTTCTTAAAAATTTGGCCAGTGAAAACCTTGTGAATTCCAGAAGAACATTTTCTGATACAGCACTGGAATATGAGCCCCTCAGGTTGGAAGGCATTCAAAATATGACTGGGGAAGAGCAGCTTTCTCAAAATAGGGTTGACCTTATGACACTGATGGAGTAAAGCTTTTGAGACCTTCATTTGTTGATGTGACATGATCCAAAATGAGAAGAAATGGCAGAAAACACCCATTAATGAGTGAAAAATAATATTTACTTAGTATGAATCCAGGAAAATTGCAAGTTGTCAAAAATGAAATGGCATGCTTAAAGATAAATTATCCTAGACATTAATGAGCTGAAATGGAGTGATACTGGTCATTTTGAGTTAGAGAAGCATATAGTCTACTATGCTGGGAATGACAAATGGGAGAGGAACAATGTTATATTTGTTGCCTAAAAGAACATTCTAAGATTTATGCTGAGGTACAATACAGTGAGTGATAGGATATTATCCATACACCTATAAGGAAGACCAGTTAGTACACCTATTATTCAAATTGATCTACCAAGCATTAAAGCCAAAATGAAGAAACTGGAGATTTATACCAACTTCTGAAGTCTGAAATTAAACAAACTTGTAGTCAAGATGCATTGATAATTACTAGTGATTGGATTATGAAAGTTGAAAATGAAGAAGGTCAGTAGTTGGAAAATATGGACTTGGAGATAGAAATGACACTGGAGATTGCATGATAGAATTTTGCAAGACAGACAACCCATTTGTTAGAAATACTTTTCTCAACAACATAAACAAAGACTATACGTGTGTAAAACAAGGGAATCAAGAAAGAGACAAGGGAGAAGTCCAATATCATCAGTCAGAACAGACAATCAATTGCTCATATGCAAGTTCAAGGTGAACTTGAACAAAATTCATACAAGTTCACAAGAAAGAAAAGTATAGCCTTTAGTATCCCCCATCTGAATTTAAAGATCATCTCAAGAATAGATTTGACAAATTGAACTCTAGTGGTCAAAGACCAGATGAGTGTAGGATGACATAAAGTACATGTACATGAAGAAAGTAGAAGGTTATTAAAAAGACAGAGGAGAAAGAAATGACTGAAATAACTGTCAGAAGAGACTCTAAAACTTTCTCTTGAATATAAAGTAGCTCTGGTAGGATAGTGCCTAAGGCATTTGACTGCTAACCAGGAGGCTGGTGGTTCAACCCACCAGCTACTCCTCGGAAGGAAGGTTGGGCAATCTACATTCATAGTGATACTGCCTGGGAAACTCAAGGAGGGGTAGCTATGAGTCAGATTCCACTTGACAGCACATAAAAAAAAAAAAAAAAACCATAGTGAACAAAGAAATGGTAAAATAAGAGAGCTGAACAAAAGATTTCAAAGGGTGACTCAAAAAGACAAATTATGATGATAGGTGCAAAGAACTGGAGCTAGAAAACCAAAAGGGAGAAAACACTTCGAACGTCTCAAGCTGAAATAACTGAAGAAAATATTAAATCCTCAACTTGCAGTATTGAAGGATTCTATGGGCAAAATATTAAATTATGCAAGAAATATCAGAAAAAGAAGGAATAAATATAGTGACTGTATCAACATTGAACCATTTCAAGAGGTAGCATATGATCAAGATCTGATGCTACTGAAGAAAGAAATTCAAGCTGCACTGACCACATTGGTGAAAAAAGGAAAAAAAAAAAAAGGATCTAGGAATTGACAGAATGCCAATTGAGATGTTTCAACAAATGGATGCAAAGCTGAAAGTGCCTATTAGTCTATGCCAAGAAAATTGGAAGACAACTACTTAGCAAACCTACAGGAAAAGATCCATATTCATTCTTATTCCAAAGAAAGGTAACCCAACAGAATGGGGAAATCAAGCAATATCAGTAATACCACATGCAAATAAAATTTTGCTGAAGATAATTTTAAAAAGCTTGCAACAGTATATTGACAGGGAACTTCTAGATATTCAAGCTATATTCTGAAGAGGATGTGGAGAGACATCATTGTTGATGACAGGTTGATCTGGGCTAAAAGCAGGGAATACAAGAAAGATATTTACCCATGTTTTATTGACTATGCAAATGTGTTCAATTTTGTCGACTGTAACAAATTATGGATCAAATTGCAAAGAATGAGATTCCAGAATGCTTAATTGTGGAACCTATGCATAGTAAGAGACAGTTGTTCAAACAGAACAAGAGGATATTGTGTGATTTAAAATCAGGAGTGGTGTACATTTCACCATATTTATTCAATCTATATGCTGAGAAAATTGTCTGAGAAGCAAGACTATATGAAAAAGAACTTGACATCAGGTTTGGAGGAAGACTTATTAACAACTTGCAGTGTACATACGACATAACTGCTTGCTGAAAGTGAAAAGGACTTGAAGCATTGACTGATGAAAATCATAGACTATAGCTTTAAGTATGGATTATATCTTAATAAAGAAAATGAAAATCCTCATAACTGGCCAATAAGAAACATCACGATTATATTAGAGTTTAAATTCTGAAGCACTTGGTTTGTGGAAGGCTGTGGTCTATTATGGAAGCCCTAACTCCATTTTGAGTCTTGACATAAGTTCAGAAGCCATTTGAGTTCTTTCTGACCATTAGACCAACATTGTGGCTGTGCAATAAGTTCTAGGAAAAATCTAGGAAACAGCAGTTTGTGCTCAAGAAGAATGCGGTTGAAAGTAGATTTTGCTTACACAAAAAACTAGGGAACTACCTTGGGTGTGCCCTTATCTAATTTAGATTAAGGTTGGAGTCCTAGTATTGTCTTATAGCCACCTTGTGGCTATCATTCAGGCCACATGGCCGTGAGGCATATTTAGACCATCACCAAGCCCTAGAACCAATCTTGTAACTCTTTTTAATCTTCAGTTGTGTATATATCCCATTCACGGGTAGTTACTTCACTTCTGTAGTCCCATCTGCGATGGTGATGAATTGTTATGCCACCAATCAGCACTGGTGGTGCATAGTGCCTAATGCATTCGACTGCTAACCAGAAGGTTGGTGGTTCAAACCCACCATGGAAGAAAGATGGAGCAATCTACTTCTGTAAAGATTTATCACCTCTGAAACCCAATGGGGATCACTGTAAGTCAGAATCTACTCGATTGGCAGTGAGTTTGAGTTTGCCTTTTGTTTTTAATCATATATAATTAGACCTGTGTCCATGATGCAGTGGACTTCATTCGGCTTTCTGAACTGTGTATATGCTGATGGATTCCCTCATCCTGAGTGATTGTTTTTGTTTTGTCTTTGTCCTCTCCAAGGTTTAATAAAAGTGTCTCGATTGATCATGTTTGAACCTGGGGTGTCTTTTTCCCCTAGCACATGACAAACAGAGAAAATATTTAAATTGTTAAGGATTTTATTTTACCTGGATCCATGATCAATGTCCATGGAAATGTTGTTGTTGTTGTTGTTGTTATGTGCCGTCGAGTCGGCCGCGACTCATAGTGACCCCTCTTTGGGTTTCTGAGGCAGTATCACTACAGACATAGGACTGCCCAACCTTCCTTCCGAGGAGTCCGAGGAGTGGCTGGTGGGTTTGAACCACCAGCCTTCTGGTTAGCAGTCAAGTGCTTTAGCCACTATGCTACCAAAGCTCCTGTCCATGGAAATAGCAGTCAGAAATCAAATGATGTATTCTAATCTGCTACAAAAGAACTATTAAAGTGTTAAAAAGCAAAGATGTCACCTTGAAGACTAAGGTGTGCCTGACCCAAGCCACAGTATTTATAATCATGTGATATGCATATGAAAGCTGAACAATGAGTGAGGTAGACCAAAGATGATTTGATTCATTTGAATTATGGTATTGACAAAGAATACTGAGTTTATTGTGGATTGTCAGAAGAACAAACAAATCTGTCTTGGAAGAAATACAGTGAGGATACTCCTTAGAAGCAAAAATGGCAAGACTTTGACTCACATACTTTAGACTTGTTATCAGGAGGACCCAGTCCTTGAAAGAGACTTCAAGCTTGGTAAAGTAGAGAGTCAGTGAAAAAGAGGAAGACCCTCAACAAGATGGATTGATACAGTGGCTTCAGCAATGATCTCAAATATAGTAATACTTTTAAGGATTGAATAGGACCTGGCAGTGTTTTGTATTTTTGTACATAGGTTCACTATGAGCAGAATTGACTTGAATACACCCAGCAACCATAACAGCATTTCTTAACACTTAAAAGATTAATGGGCAAATAACTCTCTACACCCAGCAACCATAACAGCATTTCTTAACACTTAAAAGATTAATGGGCAAATAACTCTCTGTAGGTGCAATGATCTTTTTTTTTTAATTGTTTAGTTATAGCCATAAACCAAAAGTCATACCCATTGAATCATAGCCATTGAATTGATTCCAACTCATAGCATCGCCTATACAGTTCCCCAGTCTATAAATCTTTATGGAAGCAGAATGCTTTGTCTTTCTTCCATGGAGTGACTGGTGACTTTGAACTGCTGACCTTCTGGTTACCAGCTCAATGCCTTAACTATAGCACCATCAGAGCTCCTTCTATTATAGTGATAGGATGGCTATATATTTTCATTCATATTCTATTAAATATTTATTTTTAAAAATTAAACCTTAAATGATACAAAGAGAAGCTCTGGTGGTATAGTGGTTAAGGCATTTGGCTGACAATGAAAAAGGATAGTGGTTAAAACTACCAGTCACTCCACAGAAAAAAAGATGAGGTAATTTCCTCTGTAAAGATTTACTGCTTTGGAAACCCAGTGGGGATCACTATGAGTCAGAATTGATTCAATCGCAGTGAGTTTGGTTTTGGTTTGGAAGTAGTACAAATGGTTAATGTGCTTGGTTGTTAACTGGAAGGTTAGAATTTCATTTCTGCCCAGGGACACTCAGGAGAAAGTGCTGGTGATCTACTTCTGAAAAATTAGCCACTGAAATTCCTATGAAGCATAGTATTACTCTGACACACATGAGGTCTCCATGAGTTGGAGTGCACTTTACAACATTTTTTTTTTTTTTTTCGTAATAAGTAGTCACTAATTCATCTAAATTACCACTGTTTTATTTAGGCTTCCATTACCCTTGTTTGTACTTTTGGGTTTGAAATTTTAGAAGATGTGTTGTACAAAGTGTATTTAAATGTGGAAGAAGTGGCCAATACTTGGCCAATACCCATGGGCCAGCCAGAGAACAATTTTTCTTTGAGAATGAAGTGCTAAGTCCTATCATAGTCATTTCTACTTTATATGAGGGTCAGAAGCTCATCACATTTTCTTCTGATACTCTGTGGAGTACCTTTGTTGACTTATTCAAACTGTGTCAGCTCCATCCCAGTTATGCCTAACTACCAGAATTACTGTGTGTGGGACTAGCCCTTTAAAAATAACTCTATTTTGATGATTCTTTGGAGAGACTGAATCTCTAGGGCCTATGCCACTAGCATTGAGAGAAATTGGTGGAGGTACCCTGCAAGGAAAAGAAAATGTGCTTGCTTCCGTAATTCCGTGGAGAAGACCAAAAGATCTAGTGGTAATTTCCAACACTCTGCATATTCTGCTTTCTGCCTCTCTCTAACAGGGTCTAGGACATAATGATCTTTGCCAAATGTATACCAGACTGACTTTTTACACTTTTCTATCCTTCTCTCTGCATCAGGAGGCTGAACTGCACAGGCTGTTTCAACAGGGTCCTGCACTCTGGGGCTATTAATAGAGTTCAACCAACAGAGAGTGGTAAAGGAGGAGAGAGGAACATAAGGTCAGGACATTTACTCCTTGGCTCTCTACTTGAGAAGTTGGCTCAGATTTACTATGTCCCTTAATGGAAAGTCACTTCTCCTCTCCAGTACTCTTTTTGAACATGATTCTGTTTCTAAATAGCTTCTCCCTACTTCGTTTCTCAGGCCCAGGGGTAATAATAGTCTAACTGTTGTTAGCCTCAGGTTCCTCAACTATACCTTGCAGTTTTCCTACACTCTGCACATCTTTATGATTAGTCCCATTGAAAAATATGCTAATTTGAGTGTGCCATCTGTTTCCTATTGAAATCCTGATTGGCATATAGTTGATAATTACTTAATAGTTAGTATTTATTGAATGCTTATTATTCCAAAAGTGTTATGGGTACTGATTCATTAAATCCTCCCAATAGGACATACTGGGAGGTACTATTGTTATCTCTATTTTACAGCTGAGGAGAGATTAAGACAAATGCCTGTGGTACTTGATTTGCACCAGAACAACTTGTTTCCAGAACCTGTACTCTGAAACTACTGCACAAATACCCATTCAGTGAATGAATGCATCAAGAAATGCATGAGAATTGAAGTTTTACTATTCCTTCAAAAGTCCTGAGCATGGTAATTTACATTATTTTCCTATTTTAATAGATAAAGAGTTATCTCATTGTTTTAATTTGCATTTTGTTGATTAATGATGAATATTTATTTCCATATGTCATCCCTTGCTATTTGTCCTCAAAAGGAATTATCTTTTATGTAATCTTCAACTATTAACCATTTGAGATCTTTGCTAGTTAATTTTAAGTGTCAACCTGGTTTGACTGGTGCTCTTTGGTCAAACGCTAAACTAGATGTTGCTCTGAAGATATTTTCATGTGATTAGCATTTAAATCAATTGACCTTAAATAAAGCAGATTACCTTTGTGGTAACGTGAGTAGACCTCATCCAATCATTTGAAGGGCATAAGAACAAAAATTGAGCTTACCTCAGGGAGAAAGAAGACTGTAAAAAGACAGCCAGCCTACCATCTGGTTACTGATTTCAGATATAAGACTCTCAAGAATTTCCAGCCTGTCACCTGACTTACAGATTTTGGATTTGCCAGCTCCCACAATCATGTGAGCCAATTTTAAAATAAATTTTTCTATATTTGTGTTATTTCTCTACAACCCTGGCCAAAACAAAATTTTGTATGGAGAGTGGTTCTAAAGGAACAGAATCTTAAGAACAGTTCTCTGCATTGGTTTTGGGCTTTTGGGAATTGGTTCTTAAATCTGGTTAGATTTAAAGACTAATAACTCTATTTTAACTAATAAAGAGGGTATTTATTGTCCATGGCATGAAGTGACAATAGAGATACACAAAATATTACTATTGACTATTCTAAATCAAGAGGAGCTCTGGTGGCATAGTGCCTAAGGCATTTTGATTGCTAACCAGAAGGCTGATGGTTCAAACCAACCAGACACTCCTTGGACAGAAGACTGGGCAATCTACTTCCATAGAAATACTGCCTCTGAAACCCTAGGAAGGTTCACTATGAGTTGGAATTGACTCAATGGCAGTGAGGTTTTTTTTCTTTTACACTAAAACACTTATAGGAGAAAAGATTCTGGGTGATTCTGTTTTTATATCTTAGAGCACTTTTGTCAAACTGAGGAGTATAATGAAATTGGCTGGTGTTCCTAATTTTGCTGGATAAAATGGAGAAAGAAAAGGGTGAGCTCAGCTTCAAATTCTCAGCTTAAGTTTTACATAAATTACATTGAAGTCTTTATGTATGCCCTGGAAAAAAAAAAAACACTTTGTGTCCTGTAGACACAAAGATGAGATTATTAAAAATCAAATCTAGAGCCTCAAAAGTGGTTGAGTTACAATGCAAATTTAATCCCCAACCTCACAGGATGTTGTTGTTGTTGTTAGGTGCCACTGAGTCATGTCTGACTCATAGATACCCTATGTACAACAGAATGAAACACTTCCTCGTCCTGCATTATTCTCTCAATCCCTGCTATGCCTGAGTCCATTTTTGCAGCCACTGTGTCAATCCATCCTGTTGAGGGCCTTCCTCTTTTCCACTGGCCTTCCATTTTACCAAGCATGATACCCTTTTCCTTCTGACAACATGACCACAGTAAGTGAGACGAAGTCTGGCCATTCTTGCTTCCAAGGAGCACTCTGGCTGCATTTCTTCCAGGATAGATTTGTTAGTTCTTTTAGCAGTGCATGGTACATTCACTACTCCTCGCCAACACCACAACTCCAAAGCACAGACTCTCCTTCGTTCTTCCTTATTCATTGTCCAGGTCTCATATGCATATGAGGCAATCGAAATATCATAGCTCGGGTCAGGTGCACCTTAGTCTTCAAGGAGATCTATTTGCTCTTCAGAACTTGAAAGAGGTCTTCTGCAGAGGATTTGCTCAATGTAATATTATCTGATGTCTTGACTGCTGCTTCCATTGGTGTTGATTATGGAACCAACTAATATATGGTCTTTGACAACTTTGATTTTTTCTCCATTTATCATAATGCTGGCTGTGTTTTGGCTGAAGATATTCAGTTTCTCCATCTTCTCTTGCCACAGATCTAGTCAATCTGATTCCTGTGTACTCTATTTGGCAAAGTCCATGTGTATAGCTACTTTTTGTGTTGTTGAAAACAGGTATTTACAATGAATAAGTCGTTAATTCTGCTAAATTCTATCATGTGATCTACAGCATTATTTCTATTACCAAGGCCATATTTTTCAACTACCAGTGATTCTTCTTTGTTTCCAACTTTTGTATTCCAATCACCAGTGATAATCAACACATGTTGATTGCAAGTTTGGTCAATTTCAGACTGCAGAAGTTAGTAAAAATCTTCAATTTCCTTATCTTTGGCTTTGGTGGTTGATGCATAAATTTTGGGTAATAGTAGTCTTAACCAGCTTTCCTTGTAAGTATATGGATATTATCCTATTACTGACAACATTGCGCTTCAGGACAGATCTTGAAACATGCTTTGTGAGGATTAATGCCACACCATTACTCCTCAATTTGTCATTCCCAAGATAGTAGATCATATAGTTGTCTGACTCAAAATGGCCAAAACCAGTGCATTTCAGCTGAATAATGCCCAGAATATCAATCTTTGTTTATTCCATTTCATTTTGACAACTTCCAATTTTCTAAGATTCAAATTTCATATATTTCATGTTCTGATTATTAATGGATGTTTGCAGCTGTTTCTTCTCATTTTGAGAGATGCCACATCAGCAAATGGAGGTCCCAAAAGTTTTACTCTATCCACTCAAGATATCTGATGTTAAAGTGAGAACATTTTGGGAAAGGAATTAATTTCTGAGAATTGGAAAGGGGACATATGAGCAGATACTAGTGAAGCTGGAATATTGAAGCTATAAATTGGGCTGACTTCTTTGTCATTAGAAATAGCCTTTCCACTTTCATCTGAAATTAGCCTTGCTTTATCTGACAAAAAAGCTCTTATAGTTCACTGGTTAAAGCACTGGGCTGCTAACTAAAAGTCAGCAGTTTTATCCCACCAGCTGCTCTGTGGGAGAAAGATGAGGCAGTCTTCAGTAATGATTTCTATTTTATCTTATAGGTTCGCTATGAATTGGAATTAACTCAATGGCAGTGGGTTTGTTTTTTGTTTGTCAGAAGAACCGTCTGTGCAATAGTCACTCTCAAGATACTGCTGATTCTCCTCAGGACCCATTCCACAACCCTTTTTTGATTATCTATAATTACACTCGAGTCCCAGTAGGTTCCAAAAGGTAAGGTACAGATGTGACCAAAGAGGAGATGTGCTATATTCTAAGAGAATTACATGTTTTTGTTTTTTTTTTCCTAATTTATACAGACAGAAATCTAGGCAATTCCTATGGGAATGAATCTTAAGAGTGTGGTATAATGGTGAAAGGAGCTGAAATTTGAGTTAGGCTGAATTTAGTGATATGGGCCTACTAAGCAGAGATTCATGGTTCATTGTTTCAGCTCAAGGATATTAATTTTTTTTTTTTTTTTTGGTTGGTTAGCTGAAACATGGACCAAAAGGTGGCCTACATAAATGAAGTTGAAATGCAAGAGCTAGAGTTTATTATAGAAGAAGATGTCTAAAGCCTTAGGGAGATGAGAATATTAGAATTGATTTATTATGTAGACCTGCACAATCACCCTGGGGATGTCCTGAGTATGTATTTTTACGTAACTGTGAGGAACACATTTGTGAGGGGAGCCCCAGCATCCTCAACGAGCTCTGTAATCACTTTTCTTTTAAGTCAGATATTACAGTAGGTGCTGCCACTGAATTAAGATATCTAAATGCAATGAGGTGATTAGATTCTAGAGTAACAGGGGCAAAGTAGCAGCATTTAATCACCAACAATAAGGTAAATTTAGTTAATATAACAGACAGCAGAGTTAAAGCAGTAATCAGAATAGTCTGACCCTCAGAGGCACATGGTATTGGCTAACTGGTCTGATGTTTCTAGAAGAAAAATAGATGGGAAGTCTACTAAATTCTTTCTTGATTCATGTAGTCAGAAGAATTCAATGACAGGTGAACATTAGTTGAACTTGAATCACCAAAGCAGAATGATGGCACCTAATCAAATTTCAGACTTGAAATAGTTTGTAGATCCATAATACTTGAATAAAAGGGAAGTTGAGAAGCCAGTTTCCCTTGAAGGAGGACTCACTACACTGACAAAAATTTAAATTGTTAATCTCTCTCTCTCCCAGATGTTCAGAAAATGTTCCACAGACTTTTCCAGCTTATTGTATGCTGAGAAAAAGAAAATAATCAGGGATTACTGGACACTGACAGTAATTCTAGGAAACCCAAAACATCACTGTGGTCCACCACTCAGTGCAAGGGCTCATAGAGATAAGATGGTTAATGGCATTTTCATTCAAATCTATCTCACAAAGGGTCAGTCTGTCCCTGAATCCATCCTGTGCTGGCTTTTCCAGTTCCAAAGTGCATAATTGGAATGGACATATTCGGCAACTGTCAGAATTCCTACATTGATTCCCTGAGATGTGGAGTGAGGGCTATTATGGTAGGAAAGTGCAGGTGGAAGCAACTAAAATTGCTTCTACCTGGAAAAGTAAGAAACCCAAAGCAATGCTGTATTACTGAAATGTTTGCAGAGACTAGTACTATCATTAGGGACTGGATGGATGCAAGGATGGTGAACCCTGCCACAAGATCATTCAATTTGCCTATTTGGCCTGTGCAGGGAACAGATGGATCTTGGAGAATGACACTGGATTATTAACTTAATCAAGTGATGCGTCCAATTGTAGCTGTTCTTTTAGATGTTGTTTTATTGCTTCAGCAAATGAATATATCTCCAGGTACCTGGCATACAGCTATTGATCTAGCAAATGTTTTTTTCTTGATTCCTATTAATAAAGACCATAAGAACAAGTTTGGTTTTAACGGGCAATGTCAATCACATACCTTCACATTCCTAGTTCAGGGATATATCAACTCTCCATTCTTATATTATAATTTAGTTTTCAGGGACTTTGCCTTTCCCCAGATATCACACTGGTCCATTATGTTGATTACATCATGCATATTGGACCTAATGAGGAAGGACCTGTAAGCTGAATGGTTAGAAATTTGCATGTCAGAGAATTGGAAATAAATTTGACAAAAATTCAGGCTCCTCTGACTTCAGTGAAATTTCTAGGGACTCGGCAGTGTAGGGCATGTCAATATCTCTTCTAAGGTGAAGGAAAAGTTGTTTCATCTGGTCCCTCCTACAACTAAAAAAGAGGCAAAGTGCCTGGTAGGTCTTTGAGTGCGTTACTCAGGTCCATTTGCAAAGTGACCAGAAAAGCTGCTAATTTTGAGTGAGACCCAGAACAAGAGAGGAATCTGCAACAAATCATGCAGCCCTGCAAGCTTCTCTGACACTTTGGCATATGATCTGTCAGATACAATGGTGGGTGAAATGCCTCAGTAGTAGATGGAGATGATGTTTGGAGCATGTGGAAGGCTACTATAGGTGAATCACAGTACCGACCCTTAGGATTTTGGAGCAAAGCCTTGCCATTCTCTGCACAAAACTATTCTCCTTTAAGAAATGGCTATTGACTTGCTACTGGGCCTTAGTAGAAACTGAACACTTAACCATAGGCCACCAAGTTACCGTATGACCTGAGCTGCCCCAATGCACTGTTTTTTGGTTTTTTTTTTTCCTTTCACTCACTAAGAGCTTAAGAATTTGACTGCTAACCAGAAGGCTGGCAGTTCAAATCCACAAGCCACTCCTCAAAAGGAAGGTTGGACAATCTACTTCCGTAGTGATACCACCTTGGAAACCTAAGGAAGGGTCACTATGAGTTGGACTTGACTTGATGGCAGTGAATTGAGTTGAGTTGAAGCCATAAAGTTGGACTTACACTTCATCATCAAGTAGAAGTGGTTTATAAGAGACTGGAATCAAGCACAAGTAAGCCACAAGTAAGTTAAATGAGTAACTGGCCCATATGTCCATGGTCCTCAGTCCTGCTACATTACTTTTCCTCTTCCAGCCTGCACTTGTGGCTTTCTCTATTTGTTATCCCTGCTTCCTACTGATTGAGGTCTCTAATATCTTTTCAATAAGTCCTCAGTTGTTTCCATATGTGGTTCCAAGAACCATAAATGATGCACTGTGCAATAAAGATTTCCATATTATTTTTTTTCTAAATTACTTTTTTATTTTCTCAACACCACTTACTGAATAATCTTTGGCTTTGTCATTTCTCATGCATAACATTCACTTAAACAATCAGGCCTCTTTTTCTGGGCCTTCTTTTAATCAATCTGAGTAATTTTCAACTTTCCATTTTATTAGCTGAACTTTCATTCATTCAACAAATATTTACTTACTAGTTAATTTATGTCAGGTTTAAAAGTGATTGAATAGGTGAAAGGAATATACCTCAGACCAAGGATAGATTTAGCTGAAGATAATCTTACATAGGTACTTGTGCTACAAAATTAGTCACATACATTACAGAAGCAACAGAAGACACAGTTGGAGTAACCTCTCAGAGACAACCAAACACCTTGAGAGAAAGAATCACCCATCCTGCTGACTGGAAACCATAGTCTCAGGGGACTCCAAGCTCAATTGCACAACATAGTACATAAAAATATTGTTCCATAATCTACTTTGGTGAGTTGTGACTGGGCTCTTAAAAGTTTTTGAGTGGCCATCTAAGATGCAACTATTGGTCTCCTCTCATCTGAAGCAAAGAAGAATGAAGAAAATCAAAGACATCTGGAAACAATTAGTCCAAGGATATGATGGACTCAGAGACCAGAAGAACTATATGATGCTGGGCTACCAATGCCAATCACTCAGGAAGGGATCAAAACTGGAGATCGTGGATAAAGTGGGAGTAAAATGTGGAACACAATTCAAAAGCACAAAAATGGCAGAATTACTGGTCAAATGGAGTCTGGTGGAATCTCCAAGACTCAGGTTACCCTTCGGGCCTAGGATTGGACTCACTCCCAAGGATTGGCTCTCAGCCCAACAGTAGAAAGACCTACATGCAGAACACCTACCCTAGGGTTATGCATTCACTTACTCTACAGAGATATACCCCTTAGAGCAATTGCCATGGAGAACCAGGGGACAGCATTGCGGTGTAGTAAATTACTTAGTGTGGCTTTTCTACGCATAAGTCTTGTAAACTCCAAGGCGGGATTTGCTATGAGCAACTGAGGAGCTCCTGATTGCTAAAGTTGTCCACCTGGACTATTTCTGTTGGGAGTGGCACAAAACAATGTTCTGGGAGGTTCCCACTCTCTCTCAGGTGCTTAGAGTTCTGATGCTACGATTGGCTAGTTTGACCATTCTGCTGGGCTCAAAAGGAGGCCTCCTAGAGGCAGACCTCACTCTGACTGCTGTTTGAGGAAGACATGTTGCTGAAAGAGACGTGCACTCCTGAAAGAGATATGTGCTGTTGTGAAAAAGATGCAAGAGACACGCATTGCTGAGTAACACACCGAGGGACATGCACTGCTGGGGGAGAGACTGTGAGAAACTTGGCTGAGAGATGGTGGGCTGGAAGAGAGACTAGCATTTTTCCTGAACTTGAATTATAACCTGGTGCTTCCCTAATAAACCTCATAATCTGTGAGTTCTGTATGGCCACTGCAGCGAATTATCGAATCCAGGAGAGAGGTGGTGGTGCTCTGGGAGGAACAGTTGGTGAAAGGGCTGGAGGGAGGCAGCATGTCTGTCCTTGCAGTAATAGGCCTTGGGCTATTGATGGTGATTCTGCCTTCCTCTTGTGGGATCAGAGGAGGTCAGAACATGTGGCCTCTTTGCCCATTTAGCAAGCATTCACATAGAAGGAAAGCTGGACAGACAGGAGTGCATAGTTAAGAAAGGCACAAGGAGGGGTTAGCTACAGGGAATCTAGGAGATGAGAGTTTGTTATGGTCGGGGATGGTAATCGGGGTGTGAAATCAAATGTACATGAACTGTTAAATATAAAAAAAAATATTGCTCTGTAAATTTGCAGTCAATGCACAATAAAATTGAATTTGAACAGCTGACTTTAGGTTAACAGTTGAGCCTAGACTGTGGCTTTCAAGACTGTCCCTTAGAACCCCCTAAAAGTGAGACAGCTTCTTCCTAGAGAAGGAGGCACCACTCCAGAGCCTTGAATCAATCAGTGTCAGAAAATTCAATGTTAGCCTAAAGCCTCCCTTTCTCTGTGATATTCCTTTTGTTTTGCTCTAGTATACTAAATCTGGTTCTTGAGTAAATTTCTATTATCTCTAATAAGGAACCATGTAGTCTAAGAGTATGAGCCTATGAATAGTGCAAATGAATAAATAGTCAATTACTAGTTGAAAAGTTGATGGTTCAACCCCACCCAAGGGCAGCTCAGAAGACAGGTCTGATGATTTGAAAACCCTATGGAGAAGTTACACTCTACACATATAGGGTAACCATGAGTTGGGATCTACTCCATAGCAATTAGTAACAAAAACATCACAAGAGTGCTGAATATGATGATGTAATTGGGGCTTTGCCTCATACATTACTAAGATTGGGGATGAGTTTCCATGTGGTTTTAGCCAAAGGACTAAATCACTAACCTCTCAGTTTCTTTTTTTCCCAGAGAGATTATATAATCCTTTTTTGCAAAGTATCCTAAATTAGCTTCATCCCTGTAGTATTCCAACACCCTGACTGACAATGGGCCTAGACCAGGAGAACATCAATATGACCAGTCTGAGAGAAATCCAAAGAGATAACTCATTTTTACACTAGTATAAAAGCAAACCCACTGCCATAGACTTGATTCCAACTCATAGTGACCCCCCTTGGGTTTCCAAGGTAGTAAATCTTTATGGAAATAGATTGCCCCATCTTCCTTCAGTGGTGGAATGGCTGGTGGGTTTGAACTGCCAACCATCTGGTTAGCAGTCAAACGCCTTAGACACTGCACCACCAGAGCTCTTTATCCCACCTTTGTCTCTTACATTTTTTATAGCAGTGTTAATGGTGGCTAACCTGCATTCAAATTGTAATACTATACTATTGTTGGTTTTAGGTGCTGTTTTGGTTACCTAGTACCACTCTGACAAGAATATACCACAAATGGGACGACTTTAAAAGACAGGAGTTTATTCTTACAATTTGGAGGCTTTAAGTCCAAGTTCAAGTGCCAGGCTCTAGGGGTGAAAGGGTTGAAAGCCCCTCAGCCTTGGGCTTCAGCTCTGCCTCTAGCTCCTGGCCCACTGGAGCTAGAGGCATTTCTTCACTCAGACAGCTGCTGGCTGCTGAGGCTGCCAAGCTCAAGGTTAACAAGTAAAAAGGCACAGTTCTTATGTTACCAAACCACATGGCAGGCCATTCATTCAAGTCCATTGTAAGTCCCAAGGTCTGCAGAGCATGGCAGGCTGCTGAACAATGACATGACTATGTTCAGGGTCTAAGTGTGCCATTAACTAGAGACCATTCCCAAGGTTTCTCCTTATATATGGGAAGCAGACCACATTCCAAAGGCAGCTATTCAGCTGCTTGTGGTAGATCCCACCATGGAGTTGATTGTCAGTCTCATCACAGGGAATAACTACCACCAGCTGCCCAGCCACTCAACCGGGCCCAGCCAAGTGGACACACAAACTGAACTACCACAGGTGCCATCAAATTATTTTGGCCTCATAGTGACCCTGTGCAGAGCAGACAAAACATTGTTCCATCCTGAGCCATCCTCATGATCGTTGCTGTTTTTGAGCCCATTGTTGCAGCCACTGTGTCAATCCATCCCATTTAGGATCTTCTTTTTGGCTGATCCTCTACTTTACCAACCATGATGTCCTTCTCCAGGGACTGGTTCCTCCTGTTAACATGTCTGAAGTGCATGAGATGAAATCTTGCCATTCTCCCTCCTAAAGAGCATTCTGGCTGTATTTCTTCCAAGACAGACTTGTTCATTCTTCTGGCAGTTCATGGTATACTCAATTACCTTTGCCAAGGCCATAATTTAGAGCCATCCTAGTGAGTCATTTACTGTAATGATCACTCCAAGTATTCCTATTGTGATCTTATAGGCAAATGCTTAAATTTGCAATAGGCACATATTACACATAATGTAAGTCAATATTTTCTTTTGACTATAGTGTGTTTAAAAAAGCAAAAAAATGATTTGAAAAAGGATCATTAAAAAAAGTTAAACCTTCTATACAAAACACTGAGCCAAATGCAATGTAAAGTAAATAGCCAGTTTTTTTTTTCCATTCATATGGCTATGAGCCATGTTGATAATCCATAAAATATTTAAATATAATGTCTTCTATTGGATTATGTATCATGATTTCATATGAGAGCAGAGGAAAATAACTTGGAGAACACACGAAAAAAGTATAAAACTTAAGAATAACTGCTTGAAGTGTTTAATGAACTATAAACAGCTTCCGCTGTTTAAATGCCTATGAGCAGGGCAATGACAAAAAATGCAAGGAAGGAATAGAAAACTGCAGTTTATAATTAGAGCTATTAGGGGTACTAAAGTGAATATAGAAAGGAGCTACTAAAAGCAAGCAAACCTTATAAAAACATGTACTCGAGGGTGCATCTACACTAGCCCTATAAAAGGAAATACATTAAAGCACATTTATATCTGTTTGGTGTCAGCATGTAGGCTACAAAAATGCATTATGCCCAAAAAATGCTTTCTATTATGTGCAATAACATCTATATTATACATCACAATGATGGACATTATTGTGGTGTCATTGCCACAGCTTTCAACATTAACACTATGGGAAAATGGACTCTTTCTGAGTACCTTAAGCTAAAAAAAAAAATGCTTGCTGAAAAACACAATATTCATCAGTGAATTCGTTTTGCTCCAAATGAATTTTATTTGCCAATAATACACAAACATACTTAATATAGGTTAGTACAAGATTTATCCATTTTGTTACATACTTGGGAGATTTGGGGCAATTTCACTTATTCAAAATGAATTGTTTTAGGGTTAGAGTGAGCCATTTGGCACTGCTAATTAGAATGTGCTTTGGGGTTTAATAGCTGTGTGTGGAAAATGAAAGAAACGGTGCCAAAACACATCACATTCCTCATAGTGTCCATAACAAAACAAAACACACACCAACACCGCTTATCTACAGGGTAAGAGTTCATCTCCTCATCCATGGTTTCTGAGACATTATGATTGTTTGGTGTCTTTGTTGACTTGAGGACAGAATGATAAATTCTGTGTACTCCCAGGAAAAGCACTAAAATTCTATTAAGAGAACATAAGAAGTGGGCTTGACTAAGTTGGAATGAGGAGAGCAGTATTGGTGAGTCAGGACAGTAGAAGAAGACCTTGCATTCTTTTGTTAGTTTATCTGCCTTGATTTTTCCCTTTCATTGGTTGGAACAGGCTTACAAAATGAAAGAAGGGAGTTGGTCGGATGCTACTGTGTCATGGAACAAGGCTACAGGCCTTGGGTACTATTATAAACTTTCCCATACACTCTAACAATTGATTAGGTTATAGACAGAGCTTGGAGCCTACCATGCTGGAAACTTCAAAAGCAGCTCAATGCCATCTTGACTTGTCCTCTTTGACTATCAATTCCTTACCTTGGTAACACTACCTTTTACTTGCCTAATTTCTATCTCCCTTGTTGGAAGAAAATTCCATGGGGTTCCTCTTTTTATTATTATTATTATTATTATTAGGATTTGGGTGAAGATTTACAGAGTAAATTCACTTTTCATAGAGCAGTTCACATATACTT